>NC_134904.1:16645479-16652979 GCF_041734735.1 Babylonia areolata | reverse complement strand
ATCATCTTACAGCTGTGAAGTGCATCGTATCATTTACACTTCCGACCAAACTTAGAACTGTAAAGTACATTGTATCATTCACACTTCCGACTGAATTTTTTGTGTTAAAAATAAACATTTTTATTCGAGTTTAACGTTTAATACATCCATGCATACATACATACAAAAAATAATATTTGTAATTATTAATAATGATATTTGTTATTATGCATTATTTAAACTATAGATCAGGAAAACAATAACACGACATTGTTTTTGTACAGAAATAAAAAAGTCATAATTTATGCACTGCATGAAAAAAGTGAATAAATGAAAGGAAAATAAAAATAAATAAAAGAACAAACGTTACATTCGTAGTTAACTTTCCTCCTCCTCGTTGCCTTCAATCATTTTTATGTATGGGTACCATTTTTCTAGAAAATGCTATATGGACATCATTTCCATCGAGTGTATATATTTTTCGGTTTTGTATAAAATGTTTCTTAGGTCTGTTAGGAAGTACTTCCGACTGAATTTACAGCTGGACAGTATATTGTATCAGTCGTGCTTCTGATTAAATTTACAGCTAGAAGTATGTTGTATCATTCACACTTCCGCCTAAACTTACAGCTATAAAGTACATTGTCTTACAGCTGTAAAGAACATCGTGTCATTTACACTTCCGATTCAACTTACAGCTGTAAAGTACATTGTATTATTCACACTGCCGATGAAGCTGACCGCTGTGAAGTATATCGTTTCATTTACACTTTCGACTAAACTTACAGCTGTAAAGTACATCATATCATTCACACTTCCGACTAAATTTACGTCCGTAAATTACATCGTATCATTTACACTTCAGACTAAACTTAAAGCTGCAAAGCACACATGATTGTATCATTCACATTAATTTATGACTAAACTTGTGGTTGTAAAGTACACCATAGAGTTAACTCCCATGACTCATTGTGTGTGTGTGTGTGTGTGTGTGTGTGTGTGTTTGGTTGTGTGTGTGTGTGTGTGTGTGTGTGTGTGTGTGTGTGTGTGTGTGTGTCTGGGTGCTTTGATTTTGCGAGAAGCAGACAAGAGAAAGTCAGTGTTTATATTGTTCACCTCTTCATCGTCATTGTTGTCTCTGATGGTCATAAGGTCACTCACCCGTGCACTCGCAAAAAGGCACACGAACTCTCTCTGTCTCTCTCTCTCTCTCTCTCTCACACACACGCGCGCGCACATGCACGACTGAACACACACACACACACACACACACACACACACACACATGCACGCACACACACACACATGCACACACACACACACACACACACACACACACACACACACACACACACACACTCACACACACTCATACATGCACACACACACTCCCGAACATTTTCTCATAGTGAGCCCGAAATTGGTGAAATTAGATAAGAAGGGTAAGAGACGTTGTGTTTGTTTTGTTTTGTTTTTTGTCCCCAGAACTGACAAAACACACTAATGTCATTGTTTTCTGAGGTGCACAACGATCCGTTGTTTGCGTGTAGTGGGCTTGTTCTGTCTGTCAGTGCGTGCGTGCGCGCGCGCGTGTGTGTGATATCTTTTTTTTTTTTTTGTTCTTGTTGTCACCCAACGTCCTGTGTGCAGGACGCACTTGGCGCACTGAAAAACAAAAGCCCATATCAACAAGAGTGTTGTCCTCTGGCAAAACTCTGCTGAAGAAATCCACTCTGATAGGTACACAAATATACATGCATGCGGTGTGTGTCCATCGAGATCGATGATGACCATCGTTTTCATCCAGCTGGGGGATCGGGGGATGCTCATGAATCTATCTGTGAATGCGCAGGTGGCTGAATAGTCCAATCTGCGCACGAAATGTTCGCTGACAGTTGGGGCAGACAAAGACAGGCATATCATTGTCAGGGATGCACTAAAGGGATGGAAAGCGCGTTGGGTTACGCCGGCTGCTGTCGGGAATCTGCCGAGTGTAATGTAGTTTTTGAGAGAGAAAGTGGAAGACGGAATCGGAAAAAAAAAAACAAAACAAAACAAAACAAAAAACCCCACAAAAAACAAAAACAAAAAACAACCAAAAAAAGAACTTGCACGTTGCATACCTGGTTGTCTAATGAACTATTTAGAAGGTAAAAAGGACAGAGAAACATCACCACCGAAACAGTAAACGAGCAGACTACAGTTTGTTACATGCTGTTCAGAAATTGTCCCAGCATCGACTGGCGCCATAGCCGAATGGTTAAAGCGTTGGACTTTCGATCTGAGGGTCCCGGGTTCGAATCACGGTGACGGCGCCTGGTGGGTAAAGGGTGGAGAGATTTTTACGATCTCCCAGGTCAACATATTTGCAGACCTGCCAGTGCCTGAACCCCCTTCGTGTGTATATGCAAGCAGAAGATCAAATACGCACGTTAAAGATCCTGTAATCCATGTCAGCGTTCGGTGGGTTATGGAAACAAGAACATACCCAGCATGCATACCCCTGAAAACGGAGTATGGCTGCCTACATGGCGGGGTAAAAACGGTCATACACGTAAAAGCCCACTCGTGTGCATACGAGTGAACGCAGAAGAAGAAGAAGAACTCCCAGCATCTCCAATACCCCCCCCCCCCACCTCCCACCCCCACCTCCTCCCCAAGCATTCAACCGCACAAGATTTCCTTTCCGTACAGCATGACTAAGACCAGCAACACAAGCCTACCGCTTTCCTCTCTCACTGCTGAATTGAAGGCGCTTGGCAGGTCGATAAGGTGGAACACGGTGACATATGGCGGACCATGCTCCCGCTATCAAACAAGGGGAAAAAAAAGTACGCGTACACGCACACACACGCGCGCGCGCACACACACACACAGACCCCACCCTAGATACACAGACAGACGGACACACACACACACACAGACAGCGCACCAACACCAACAACAGCACTTGATAAACAAAACAATGAAAGAAACAAAACAAAAAAACGGACGCTGGAAAGGGGTTGAAGATGTTGTTTGGGTGGGTGGGGATAAGGTAAAGATGGCGACAGAAGGTGGCGGTTGGTGGGGGGGAGGGACGGGCGCAATAGCCGAATGGTTAAAGCGTTGGACTTTCGATCTGAGGGTCCCGGGTTCGAATCACGGTGACGGCGCCTGGTGGGTAAAGGGTGGAGATTTTTCCGATCTCCCAGGTCAACATATGTGCAGACCTGCCAGTGCCTGAACCCCCTTGGTGTGTATACGCAAGCATAAGATCAAATACTCACGTTAAAGATCCTGTAATCCATGTCAGCGTTCGGAAGGTTATGGAAACAAAAACATACCCAGCATGCACACCTCCGAAAGCGGAGTATGGCTGCCTACATGGCGGGGTAAAAACGGTCATACACGTAAAAAGCCCACTCGCGTATATACGAGTGAACGTAAGCCCACTAACGCAGAAGAAGAAGAAGGTGGGGGGGGGGAGGGGGTCTGTGGATGGGGGAAGAGGGTGAGGGTTGGGTCCAGGAACATTCCACAGCGCCCTGCTCAATATCTGCGAGCGCGTGCTGTACAACTACACACACATACACACACACACACACACACACACACACAGTAAAGCTCGGGCAGCAAGGAGACCAGTACGTGTGCTCATTTTCCGTGCCACCTTTCACTTGCTTTATCAGCCACGTCGGGCTCCGAGGCACGAAACGTATTGTCCGGGCCTGAATGTTTTACGGGGCCTGTCGTGTGGGCATGCGACAGGGGTCAGTGTTACTGCCACAGCTATTTGGTAGTGTGTGTTTTTTTTTCACCCTCTTATTTTTTTCTTCTTCAATGCGTGTTTTGTGTTGTGTTCGGCGCGTGCCTTTGTTCAGCAGCAGAACAGAAAGCTTGTAGTTCAGCGGGGTTTCGGTTGTTTTGATTTTTGCTGTGTGCTTTGTTTGAGCAGAGCAGCACAGCAGGCTGCTTTCGTCTGATTTCGTTCCCACACCGGTGATTAGAGGGACGGGAGGGGGGGGGGGAAGGAAAAGTGTAAGAGGGTAATGTTTCGGTTTGGATGGAGTCAGTCTCTCTCTCTCTCTCTCTGTCTGTCTGTCTGTCTGTGTCTATCTCTCTGTCTGTCTGTCTCTCTGTGTATTGTGGTGTTGTATTTTGTTATACTGAATATATGTTTTGTCGTATCGTATTGTATCGTGTATTTTATTCCAGTTACTAAGTGTACGTGTCTGGAATCTGGACTGCTCTGTGTACTAGGAGAGCGCGTCACGACGGACAGTCCAGCACCTTTTGTGTTATCATTACAATCCACATCCACCCATCCCCCAACTTCCACCTACCCTCCGAGAGAGAGGGAGGGAGAGAGGGAGGATGGGGGGAGGGAGAGAGAGGGGGGTTGGGGGGAGATAGAAAGGAGGGATGGGAGGGGGGAGGAAGAGAGAGAGAGGGGGATGCGGGAGGGAGAGAGGGGGGGGTGGAGGGGGATGGAGAGTGAGGGGGGCATGGGGGGAGATAGAAAGGAGGGATGGGAGGGGGGGGGGGAGAGAGGGGGATGGGGGAGGGAGAGAGGAGGAGGGTGAGGGTGAAGGAAAGGGAGTGTGTGTGTGTAGGAAAGAGAGAGAGAGAGCGTGTCCTGAGAGAGCGTGATTTTTCTTTCTTTCTTTCTTTTTTTTACTTTTTTGTTTTTCAGTTTGTCATGTAAGTCCGTTGATCACACCATGAGAGTGAAACTGTCGTGTCAGTTTATGGTGACGTGTGTGTGTGTGTGTGTGTGTGTGTGTGTGTGTGTGTGTGTGTGTGTGTGCGCGCGTGCGTGCGTGCGTGTATGTGTGTGTGTGTGTGTGTGTAGGTAGGTAGGTAGTGCGGGCACGCGCGAGCGCGTGTTTTTATGATTTATAATGTGCATAAGTAATGGAAGCGAACGTAGCCTGCACGCGAAGAGTCCGACGACAAGGAGACAGACACCCCCACACTCATCACCACATTCCGAGACAGGCAAAACGCTCTGTGCAAAGCGGTTAAAAAACAAAAAACAAAAACGTTTTTATTGGCTTTGACAAGTGGCAGTCAACACTTGACAGGACGAAAGGAAAGGGGACAAAAAAACGGGACATAAGAGGGGAAGAATTTTCAGTGGGGAGTCATTGAATTGAGAAGATCCCGGCGTCAGTCAGCGATTTAGTCACTGCGCGTGCGCATCGTGTCGGCCAGATTGGTTGTGTGACAGGACTTCGACGTTGTGTTGTAGGGGCGGAGAGGGGGAGTCTTTCAGCATCTGCGCCATAGAACTGTAAAGATAATAATGATAATAATAATAATGGTATTTATACAGCGTTTAATCTTGTGCAGACAAATCAAAACGCTTTCACACCAGTCATTCACACGCATGCATAACTCTAAAACTGGAGAAACTGAAGACAAGAAAGAGTCAAGGAAGGGATCGAAGCTATCATGGGAAGAGGTCAGTGGGTTTTAATTAAAGCCAGACCTGAAAGAGCTGAGTGCGGAGACCTGACGAAGCGAAAGAGAAAGTTCATTCCGAAGACAGACTGAGAAATAACGGCGGCGGCCAACAGTGGAGTGTTTGAATCTGGTTATGCGTAAACAGAGTGGATCCGAAGCCGATCGTAGAGGGCGTATTGTGGTGATTTATGATGGATTGACGTCTGTCTGTCTGTCTGTTTCCACGGGTCACTGGTGGGTGAGATGGGGGAGGTGAATATAACAGAACGTGGGTTGTTGAATTTCAGCTGGTCACTGGGTTCGTTTGTTGTGGATGGAGGGATGGAGAGAGAGCGAGATAAGTGTGTGTTCGTGAGTTCGTGCGTGCAAGCGATGTTTTATCAAATGTGTGTGTGTGTGTGTGTGTGTGTGTGTGTGTGTGTGTGTGTGTGTGTGTGTGTTTGCAGCGGTGATATTGGAAATGTCCTTTCTAAAAAAGAAAAAAAAATCAAGCTATCAGTTTTTGAGAAACATTTTTTAAACACACACAGACACACAGAGCAAAAAACAAAAACAAAAACAACAACAAACAAAAAAAACAACAAACAACCCCCCCAAAACAGCAACAACAACAACAAAATCCACACACAGAAACCCAACAAAACAACAACAACAGAAAACAAAAAAACAAAAATCTCAAATCACAGTGGGTTTTACAACGAAATGTTGCCAGGGAAACTCTCTTGTCGTGGGTTCTTTTACGTGGCGCTTAATGCATGCTACACACGGGATCACGGTTTATCGTCTCATCCAAAATGACTACAGCATCCAGACAATCACTCAAGGTCTTGTGGAGGGGGAGACGATTCTGGCAAGTATAGGATTCGAATCCCGCCCACTCAGATTCTCTGACTACCAATTCAGACGCGTTACCACAAGGCCACCGCTCCACTTTCACAGGTCGTGGTACTCTGGGCTTGAGCGGAAGGCTTGGAAAGACGTAACAGTCCTATCTTTGTGTACAGTGTCGACGGGCGCAATAGCCGAGTGGTTAAAGCGTTGGACCCTCAATCTGAGGGTCCCGGGTTCGAATCACGGTGACGGCTCCTGGTGGGTAAAGGGTGGATGGAGATTTTTCCGATCTCCCAGGTCAACATATGTGCAGACCTGCTAGTGCCTGAACCCCCTTCGTGTGTATATATGCAAGCAGAAGATCAAATACGCACGTTAAAGATCCCGTAATCCATGTCAGCGTTTGGTGGGTTATTGAAACAAGAACATACCCAGCATGCACACCCCTGAAAGCGGAGTATGGTTGCCTACATGGCGGGGTAAAAACGGTCATACACGTAAAAGCCCACTCGTGTACATACGAGTGAACGTGGGAGTTGCAGCCCACGAACGAAGAAGAAGAAGTGTACAGTGTCATGGAAAATGTGTGGACATCCTTTGGACGTTCTGTCAATGTCTGGCTTATTGAGTTAACAGACGGTGTTGAGACATCCGTTTTTTTTTTCTCTCTCTCTCTGTGTCTCTCAATCTGTCTGTCTGTCTCTGTCTGTCTTTCTGCCTGCCTGTCTGTCTGTCGTCTGTCTGTCTGCCCCCCCCCCTCTCTCTCTCTCTGTCTATCTGTCTTTTCTGCCTGCCTGCCTGTCTGTCTGTCTGCCTCTCTCTGTTTGTGTCTCTCTGTCTGTCTCTGTCTGTGTGTCTTTCTGCCTGCCTGTCTGTCTGTCGTCTGTCTGGCTGGCTGGCTGTCTGTCTGTCTGTCTGTGTCTCTCTGTCTGTCTGTCTCTGTTTGTCTGTCTGTCTCTCTCTGTCTGTCTTTCTGCCTGCCTGTCTGTCTGTCGTCTGTCTGTCTGTCTCTTTTGTATTGTGCGTTCAATAACGAGGCAGCCTTTTGGTCCAAACAATCTGAAATCGCTCAACAGTACACCTGAATTACAAATAATATAAGCAATGACCAAAGATCACCAACAGGCTTAGAATTCATTGTGCTTTAGTCACGTCCTTTCCTCGACGTTGAAAAGATCCGGAAAGAAAGGGGAACAAAAATCTGTGCCGGTGTGCGTATAGTAAAAGTACTTTTATTCATTA
>NC_134904.1:16627979-16640479 GCF_041734735.1 Babylonia areolata | reverse complement strand
AAACACAAACATACACACACACACATTCACACACACACAGACATAGACAGATACACACTCACGCACACTTACACTTACACATACACTCACACACACACACACACACACACACACACACACACACACACACACACACACACACACGTACGGACACACACGCGCGCACACACGCACATAGACACAGCCACAGACACAGACACACACGGACTCACATGGGCAAACACACACACACAGACAGACACACACACACGCAGAGACTCAGACAGGCAGACAGACACACACACACATAGACACAGACACGCAAACACGCACACACACACACACACACAGACAGACACACACACACGCAGAGACTCAGACAGGCAGACAGACACACACACACATAGACACAGACACAGACACGCAAACACGCACACACACATACACACATACTCGCGCGCATGTATGCACGCTCACAGTGACACACACACACACACACACACACACACACACACACACACACACACACACACACACACACACGGTCTTATATCAGTTCTGGTGAAAAGACAAACAAAAGAACGAGCTGAGACCACACATACACACGCACGCACGCACTCACACCAACAATTACTCTCGCCCTCATGGACATGCATGCTACAATTGTCGTTTTACAATTTGTATTGAATTTGAAAAACAAATAAAAAAAAGAAGAAAGAAACTGCAAAAGCATATATGTGTTAATGCATGCAAGGTACGCTTTACGCCACTCACTCTGACTTATTTGAACAGTTCAACGAGCGACTTGATCTAAAGGGTTCAATACATGTGCCCGTTTACTCAACGAGCTCATCGAGGCGCTGCATGGGTGAACGAACTCATTATTCTCCCCGCCCTTTATTGGAACTGTGGTGGTGGATGACCGTTGCAGTGGGCCATGGGTTACGTTCGAGCTCAGGAAACGTTCGAGCTCAGGAAACGTTCGAGAACAGGAAGCGTTCGAGAATAGGAAGCGTTCGAGAACAGGAGAACAGGAAACGTTCGAGCACAGGAAACGTTCGAGAACAGGAAACGTTCGAGCACAGGAAACGTTCGAGAACAGGAAACGTTCGAGAACAGGAAACGTTCGAGAACAGGAAGCGTTCGAGAACAGGAAGCGTTCGAGAACAGGAAACGTTCGAGAACAGGAAACGTTCGAAACGTTCGAGAACAGGAAACGTTCGAGAACAGAAAACGTTCGAGAATAGGAAGCGTTCGAGAACAGGAAACGTTCGAGAACAGGAAACGTTCGAAACGTTCGAGAACAGGAAACGTTCGAGAACAGGAAACGTTCGAGCACAGGAAACGTTCGAAACGTTCGAGAACAGGAAACGTTCGAGCACAGGAAACGTTCGAAACGTTCGAGAACAGAAAATGTTCGAGAACAGGAAACGTTCGAGCACAGGAAACGTTCGAAACGTTCGAGAACAGGAAACGTTCGAGCACAGGAAACGTTCGAAACGTTCGAGAAAAGGAAACGTTCGAGAACAGGAAACGTTCGAGAACAGGAAACGGTTCGAGAACAGGAAACGTTCGAGAACAGAAAACGATCGGAAACACTAACATTCCGCTTGAACTAACGCCGTGTAAGCCCAAGGGGAAATCCTGACGTCACGTGGAGTGTTGGCTCAGTGGTAACACGTCCAAAGGAATCGGAGCGCGCTGGTTCGATCCCCACATGCGCTAGTATTTTCTCCTCCTTCGGTAGACATTTGGTGGTGGTCTGGACGCTAGTCAGTCGGATGGGACTGGAATTAGCGTGCAAGAACCCATGGCAACAAAAGGGTTGTCTGTGGCAAAACGATGTAGAAAACCCACTTTGATAGGAAAACAAATACACAAGTGCCGGCAGAAAAAAAAAAGGGATGGCGCTGTCAGTGTAGCGACACGCTCTCCTTGGGGAGAGCAGCCCGAATTTCACACAGAGAAATCTGTTGTGACAAAAACAAAACAAAACAATACGTTACAAAACGATATAATATAATACGTTATAAAGTGTCTGTGCGATGGGGACATCTTTTTTTTTTCTTTCTTTTTTTCCCCGTAGCGCTGTATTCTGTGTTGTGCGTGGTTTCGGCCGTTGATGATTGACGCATGTGTTGACGAACTGACCAATGTTCGGCTCTGCAGAGCCCAGCCTTGACCTCAGAGTAATCGGTCGTCGGTATTCATGCTTGCGTGTCTTCTGTGTAATGATAATAATAATAATGGATACTTATATAGCACACTATCCAGAAATCTGCTCCAGGTGCTTTACAAAAACGCTTTTGTTAACATAAAACATTATATCTATGTTACATACACACACCAAAATGTGACTACACACACACACACACACACACACACACACACACACACACACACACACACACACACACACACACACACACACACACACACACTGCATACATACATTTTAACATACATGTGTAAGTAACAGCTACCCTAACACATACGCACACATAGGCAGGCACAAACTTACATAAACACACGCACACACAATACACATTCATATACATGCATGTAGTTATGTACACATACATATGTATACACACATAGTCAAGCACAGCTAACGCAAAGGAAGTGGACCTGCCACAATTGAACTTATTGCTGAGGGAAAAGGTGAGTTTTGAGACGAGATTTAAAAGATGCGAGGGAATCAGAATGACGGTTATCAGGGAGCTTCTTCTTCTTCTGCGTTCGTGGACTGCAACTCCCACGTTCACTCGTATGTACACGAGTGGGCTTTTACGTGTATGACCGTTTTTACCCCGCCATGTCGGCAGCCATACTCCGTTTTCGGGGGCGTGCATGTTGGGTATGTTCTTGTTTCCATAATCCACCGAACGCTGATATGGATTACAGAATCTTTAACGTGTGTATTAGATCTTCTGCGTGCGTATATACACGGAGAGGGTTCGGGCACTGAGCAGGTCTGCACATATTTTGGCCTGTGAGATCGGAAAAATCTCCACCTTTATCCACCAGGCGCCGTTACCGAGATTCGAACCCGGACCCTCAGACTGAAAGTCCAACGCTCTAACCATTCGGCTGTTGCGCACCGTCTGTAATACAGTCAATGACTATGACTTTCGTTATGTCTTTGACACCACAAGTTATTTTCTCTTTGGAGATAATACAGTATTCTGTAATGCAGTTCGCGACTGGTGAAACTTGTCCAAGCTGCACACTTCACTGCGTGTGGTACAATGACGTCAGATCGTAGACCTGCACGCGAGTTTTATTGCCTGGATCCGTAGTAGCGCAGTGGATCAAATGACTGATTAATCAGCGCTAATTAACTGCGAGTTGGAAAAGTCTTCACAATCCTCGACACACCGACTGAAACTGACTTAGTGTTGGTGCTGAAAAAAGCACGCAGACCTTTACAGGGTACCGATGGCTGCGACATTGTTGATGGAGTTGGCGAACAGGACTTGCCAGTATGGTTGGTACCTGGCCATGTGGCATTGATGTCATGAAGTGGGAAGTGGCCGTGAGGGTCTGGGTTCGAATCCCGGCCGCCGCAACCTTTTCCCCCAGGTGTGACTGGAAAATCAAAGTAAGGGTCTAGTCAATCGGATGAGACGATAAAGCGAGGTCCCGTGTGCAGCACGCACACTGAAATAGAACCCATGACAACATAAGCGTTATCCTCCGGCCAAATTCTGTCGAAGAAATCCACTCTGACAGACACACATACACATGCATGCACTCAAGGCCTGACTAAGAGCGTTGGGTCACGCTGCGGGTCAGGCATCTATCTGGCAGATGCGGTGTAGCGTTTATGGATTTGTCCGAACGCAGTGACGCCTCCTTGAGAAAATGAAACGGTAACGTGAGAGAAGTGTCCAGCACTGACAGTGATACTGAGGCGCGGCTTTATTTCAGCGATCAGTCTGGCCTGTATGGACAGTGCTTTCAGACATCTACATGAATGTCTGCATGTCCGCCCCTTTCTGTCTCTGTCCCTGTTCCTGTCTGCCCGTCAGACGCGTATGTGTGTGTGTGTGTGTGTGTGTGTGTGTGTGTGTGTGTGTGTGTGTGTGTGTGTGTGAAGGAAAAGAAGTATTCTTTATTCACGATGTGTGTGTGTGTGTGTGTGTGTGCGCGCGCGCGCGCGTGTCAGTGTGTGTGTGTGTGTGTGTGTGTGTGTGTGTGAAGGAAAAGAAGTATTCTTTATTCACGATGTGTCTGCGTGTGTGTGTGTGTGTGTGTGTGTGTGTGTGTGTGTGTGTGCGCGCGCGTGTGTCAGTGTGTGTGTATGTGTCTGTGCGCGCGTGTGTCAGTGTGTGTGTGTCCAAAGGAAAAGAAGTATTATTTCTCCCTCCACGATAACCACTGTATCTCACTGTTGTCGTTACAAAACCAAGAGGGTCGTCTTGGTGTTCAACGGCACCTGTAACTTCCAGGTTCAGCGTTACTGCCTTCGGTAACGCTCCTTGTTACCTGCTGGCTCAGGCGTGGTTCCTGTGCAGGTAAATAAAAGCAGACAAAAAACTCAAACAAAAAAAACGCTGGCAGTTGGCTCGTGTTCCTACCTGCTTTCACACCCCATGTCTGGCGCTTGTGAATTCACCATTCATAGCTGCTGTATGAATGGAATGTGAATGAAATGTAACGGTATGTATCGTTGAATGTTGTGGTAAGGTGTGTGTGTGTGTGTGTGTGTGTGTGTGTGTGTGTGTGTGTGTGTGTGTGTGTGTGTGTGCGCGCGTGCGTGTGTATGTGGAGGGGTTGGAAGGAGATCGAAGAGATAGGATTGTGGGGGTCACTGAACTTGTCACTTAACTCACCTGTTGGGATTTTACCTGGAGGGATTTACAGTCCTCTCTCGATCCTCTGATTCACCTGTGTCCTCTGTCTTGCTTTGACCTTCTTCACCGTTGCTGTTGGTGTAGTGATGATTCCTTCGTGCGTTTCTTCTTCTTCTCACGTTTGTTTCTTTATTCTCTCATTTATTTATATCTTCTTCTTCTTCTTCGTTCGTGGGCTGCAACTCCCGCGTCCAGTCGTATGTACACGAGTGGGCTTTTACGTATATGACCGTTTTCTTCTTCTTCTTCTTTCTTCTTTTTCTTCTTTTTCTTCTTCTTCTTCTTCGTTCGTGGGCTGCAACTCCCGCGTCCAGTCGTATGTACACGAGTGGGCTTTTACGTATATGACCGTTTTCTTCTTCTTCTTGTTCTTCTTTCTTCTTGTTCTTCTCTCTTCTTCTTTCTTCTTCTTCTTCTTTTTCTTCTTCTTCTTCTTCGTTCGTGGGCTGCAACTCCCACGTCCACTCGTATGTACACGAGTGGGCTTTTACGTATGTGACCGTTTTCTTCTTCTTCTTCTTTCTTCTTCTTCTTTTTCTTCTTCTTCTTCTTTTTCTTCTTCTTCTTCTTCTTCTTCTTTTTCTTCTTCTTCGTTCGTGGGCTGCAATTCCCGCGTCCACTCGTATGCACACGAGTGGGCTTTTACGTGCATGACCGGTTTTTTTTTTTTTTTTTTTTACCCCATGTAGGTTGCCATACTTTCGTTTTCGGCGGTATCTATTCAGATCAAAGCTCGGGTGCAAACAGAAGAATGCGAGACAACGTGTGTCAGTGCGCCACATTGACGACACCTAAAACCTTCACTCCAAATCCTGACACTGATGTTCAGCCTGAGTCACAACCGACACAGTTTCGTTTCTTTTACCGTGTCTTTGTTTCTGTCACACATCGGGACGTTCGGCTCAGATTTGTGTCACCGGGTTGTGACATGCTTGAGAGAAAGAACTATTGAGCTGGATTCGCCTCTGTACTGTTTATCACTTGAATACTGTCTCTTTCTCTTACTTCGATGTATACATTTCTATGTCTGTCTTTCTGTCTCTGTCTCTTTCTCTGTCTGTCTGTCTGTCTGTCTGTCTGTCTCTTTCTGTATGTGTGTGTGTGTGTGTGTGTGTGTGTGTGTGTGTGTCTGTGTCTGTGTCTGTGACTGTCAGTGTGTGTGTGTGAGTCCGCGAGAAAGAAAATACTAGAGAATGAGAGTCAGAATCAGAATAACTTTATTATCTCAGTAGAGAAATTAAATGTGGAGAAGTCTGTGATACATACAGACCACAAGCAAAAGGGTAAAATTTGGCATACAGAATGATATATAGCAAAATCACACTCAACAGAGTCATAGCAAAGCAAGTCCGATAAAAATATTCACTTTGCACTAGTTGAACACACATAATTATACATGCGCGCACGCACACCCGCCCACATGCACGCACCCATGCACCCCCCTTTTTTTTTATACACACATGCATAACGTAACAGACAAATATATGGTGAAGTCACAATAAATTGATACTAAGCTGTAAAACACACAACCAGATTTTAAACAAACAAGGCATAGGAGCATCAGTTACAGGCATAGAAACATCACTGTGTCATAAAAACATCAATTATATCAGTAAGATTAGCATTCATATAGTAAACTAAAAAGAATTGAAAAAAAAGTTTCACAATATAATTAACATCCTTATAGTATATACAGAAAATCTTTTTATGAGAGAGAGAGAGAGAGAGAGAGAGAGCCGCCATATCAGTTTCAGTTTCAGTAGCTCAAGGAGGCGTCACTGCGTTCGGACAGAACCATATACGCTACACCACATCTGCCAAGCAGATGCCAGACCAGCAGCGTAACCCAACGCGCATCCAACAGAAAGGGATCATTTTTGCTGGCGACAAGTTTTGGTGTAACCAGCGATTGGTTCACAGAACTGTTTGTGCGTGTGTTTATAACACGTGTTGCAGTGTTAGTTGTCATGTATTGTTTTTCACCACGAAAAGTTTGAATCTTGGTCGGTATTTCAAATCGCAGTGAATGGAGTGCACTGAAAGCTGTTTGTTTATTATGAGAATTACAGCTTTTGAACTGACTCTTTCAAACCCGTGTGAAGTAAGCCCACTTGTGCATTTTGCTGTTTTGAGGGACGTTGACATAACTGCTTTTGACACTTTTAAACACGTAGAAAGTAGCCCACTTGTGCATTTTGCTCTTTAATTGCTGAGCATTACTGCTTTTGACTCTTTTAAACTCGTGGAAAGTAAGTCCACTTGTGCATTTTGCTCTTTAATTGCTGAGCATTACTGCTTTTGACTCTTTTAAACACGTAGAAAGTAAGCCCACTTGTGTATTTGGCTGTTAAGTGGGACATCAACATTACTGCTTTTGACACTTTTTAACTCGTGGAAAGTAAATCTACTTGTTCATTTTGATGTTTAGACGTACGCTGACATAAGTGCTTTTGACGCTTTTAAAGACGTAAAAAGTAGCCCACTTGTACATATGGCTGTTTAAGTGCTGAGCATTACTGGCTGTTTAAGTACTGAGCATTACTGCTTTTCACACTTTTAAACTCGTGGAAAGTAAGTCTAATTGCGCATTTTGCTGTTCGGTGGGACGTGGGTATTGGTATGCTTGTGCAATGTTGTCATTCCGCACGTATTTCTGTGCTCGCCAGTACCGGGGTGCATTTCATGACAATTAACCCCATGTTGCAGGTTTGCTGGAGGCCTTTTCAATAAGTGAACTGCACTTAAAAAAAATAATGTCGGGCTTTCCTTATGGGATTCAGGCCTCGATTGTTTTTGAAAAAAAAGTTACCATTTGTTGTTCTTTCTTTCTTTAAAAATTTTTTTTTTTATACATAATAAATGACGCGTTAACGGTTTTTCACAGTGCAGATTTTTCAAGCGTGGTTAACTCCCTCCCTCCCCTTTCCTTCCTGAACGAGGCAAAGGTACGTTGTGTGATGCACGCGTGTCTTGGGGGCTCCCACTCATCGCGGTTTAACCCCTTGGCTGCTGCTCTCCTGTGAACTGTGACAGGTGTGGCGTGAATCTGATGTGTAACTAGTGCACTGTGAATACTTTTTAACTCTCTCCATACGAACGGCGAAAGAGACGACGTTAATAGCGTTTCACCCCAATTACCACCATCAAAATATTGCAAGCGGAAGGCTCTTATACTGAAGAGGTGAATGTTGACAAAGAATACCACAATTCTGACGACGGAAGCTAAAGGTTGGGTCATTCAGACACCCACTGGACATCCGAGGGGTCTGTGTAGAGGAGAAGAGAGGACTGGCCGTACTGAGTGAGTTAAAGCTTTCGCTCCACCACTGTGCTCGCAGAGTGTATTGTTCATGCTGTTTTCTTTTTGACACTCGGATCGCATTGCTTGAGAATCACGATGAACATTTATCAGAATACATAGATATCTGTTAAGCGTAATTAACATTTATCCGCTCTCTTTATCTGTCTGTCTAGCATGTCTGTCTTTCTGTCTCTGAATCTCTCATGTTCTGTCTTACACACTCTGTCTGTCTGTCTGTCTCTGATTACGATTGAAACTACTTTGCTCAGGTCCTTTCTGAATGAGCCGATGGTCTCAATAAACATAATTTTCATTTCTCTCTCTCTCAATGTGTCTCGGTCTCTAACTCTCCCTGTCTCTCTGTCTCTATCTCTGTCTCTGTCTCCCACCCCCCTCTTTCTCTCATTTCATGTCTCTTTGTCTTTCTGTCTCTGTCTGTCTCTCTCACATACACCTTTACTGCCTAAATAGCTTTAATTTTAGGCTCTGGCAGTATAAAAATGTTAATAAATCATCTCACATACATTGGCACAACACAGCTCTGTCATAGAACATTAGAAGTCAACTGAATTTTCCGCTGTACGCCCACTTGCCTAGCTTTAAACAGGACACTTAAAATTATCATCATACACACACGTTCAATGCTCATTTCAAAATCTGCCCTCAACGAAAGTACTAGTATGGTACATGATTAAAAGTAAACTTTCGTTTATAGTCATCATTGTTGCAGTGTTTCGGGGGGTACCCAGTGTTTCAGCATGGCGAGTACGGTTCTCGCAACATAGAAGCTCGTCGACAATGTTGAAGCTTGCGGAGAAAATTATGATTTCCATGTTAGCATAGCAGCTGGAAGCCCGCCGTTATTACATTCAAGCACCGATCTGGTGGTCAGGTTCATACCCTGGCCCACAAAAAAAACTTCCACCCCGAAGACACATGTCGGGTAGGGTAGCTCCCGATCGACGAGCTTTGAAGGTGACCGATAAGAGATGAGGGGTGTCTTTTTGTCCGGGTGGTACAGGGGAAGAACGGCTGTGTCAAGTACCCTGCTGTGGTGTCTGGGTATCGGTGTGAAGGGATACTGTGGTCCGGGAGGGGATTTCCCCACATACCGTAGGTACAGGTACGTAGGTAGGTACGTGGAAAGGGAGGTAGGGAGGTTGGTAGGTAAGTAGGAAGATATGCAGGTAGGTAGGTAGGTAGGTATGTAGGAAGAAAGGTAGGGAGGTTGGTAGGTAAGTAGGAAGATATGTAGGTAGGTAGGTAGGTATGTAGGAAGAAAGGAGGGTAGGTTGGTAGGTAGGTGGGTGGGTGGGTAGGTAGGTAGGAAGCAAGCTAGGTGAACAGGCAGGCATATAGCAGGTAAGTAGGTAGGCAGGTAAGAAGGAAAGATAGGTAGGTTGGAAGGAAGGAAGGAAGGAAGGCAGGCAGCTAGGTGAGCAGGCAGAAAGACAGGTAGGTAGGAAGGAAGGAAGGTAGGTTGGTAGGCAGGAAGGAAGGAAGGAAGATAGGTAGGCAGGCAGGTAGGAAGGAAAGGTAGGTAGGAAGGAAAGGTAGGTAGGAAGGAAGGAAGGAAGGAAGGCAGGTGGGCAGGCAGGCAGGCAGGTGGGTAGGCAGGCAGGAAGGCAGGCAGGAAGGTGGGCAGCATGTTGATCGTCACACCGTGTGGTTAGCAAGGTGAGAGAGGTTGGACTCAGCTCCCTTCAACACGCATCTTATGTTTCCGTCAGTTCTGCGAGTGGTCTGTTGCTTCAAACCCAACACTTGTCAAACGCTCACAGAGCGCTCGCTCACCCAATCATCCGAGCTGCCTTTTCTTGCTGCACAGGTCCTGTGGAACAGCCACAAACTATCTCCCTGCTGGATTTTTACCCCAGGGTCATTCTGGACTGGTCAAGTTCGACCCCCACCCCTCCCCCCACCCCACCGCCTAGTTGGAAACAATCCCCTTTTATACTGGTTTAACTCTCTCCACACGAACGGCGAAAGAGACGACGTTAACAGCGTTTTACCCCAATTACCATCATCAAAATATTGCAAGCGGAAGGCTCTTATACTGAAGAGGTGAATGTTGACAAAGGATACCACAATTCTGACGACAGAAGTTAAAGGTTGGGTCATTCAGACACCCACTGGACATCCGAGGGGTCTGTGTAGAGGAGAAGAGAGGACTGGCCGTACTGAGTGAGTTAATCAAGCTATTTCGTCGCTCTCCCTCTGTCTCACCGTTGCTGACGTGGTATAATTATTTCATGCATTCAACAGATAAGTCAACTGTAAGTATTCATTTGAAACTTGCCCGAGTGTCCTTCTGCATCATGACGGAGCCTGTGAAAAATGAAAGAAAGTGAAACAAATAAAGACGAAGAGCAGGAACACACACACACACACACACACACACACACACACACACACACACACGAACACACACACACACACACACACACACACGCCCTCCACCCCTCCCGCCCCCCGCCCCCTCCCCACAAATCCACACACACACCATACCTGTATACTTCATCCCTTAACCGAACCTTACCGAGAAACACAATAATAATAATTATTATTATTATGGTATTTATATAGCGCTGAATCTTGTGCAGAGACAAATCAAAGCGCTTTCGCACCAGTCATTCACACGCATGCATAACTCTGAAACTGGAGAAACCGAAGACTAGGTAGAGGCAGGGAAGGGAGGCTACTTTGGGAATGTGACTTGAAAAAAAAAAAAGATCCACATAACTTTTTAAGGTAAAAAAAGGGGATACAAAATCGCGTTGCCTGTCACGAACATCGGGGCAGCGAATTCCTTCATTCACACAGTGTCCAGGGCTCGGCACAGGAAGGCGGAGCCCAGTTCTCTCCTTTTAACGTTCCCCGAACCTCCGGAGTCAGGTACCCGTTCTTACCCGGGTGGAGTGAGGGAAATCGGAGTGAAGTGAAGTCTTCTCCCAAGGACACACATTACCACGCAGAAACAGGGGGTCTGGAACCCTGACCACTGCTCTGGTCACACAGCTGTGAACCACCTGTAACAATAGCCAGGTAGGTGTGACCGGGGGCTCTGGAACCCTGGTCCCTGCTCTGGTCACACAGCTGTGAACCACCTGTAACAATAGCCAGGTAGGTGTGACCGGGGGCTCTGGAACCCTGATCCCTGCTCTGGTCACACAGCTGTGAACCACCTGTAACAATAGCCAGGTAGGTGTGACCGGGGGCTCTGGAACCCTGATCACTGCTCTGGTCACACAGCTGTGAACCACCTGTAACAATAGCCAGGTAGGTGTGACCGGGGGCTCTGGAACCCTGATCATTGCTCTGGTCACACAGCTGTGAACCACCTGTAACAACAGCCAGGTAGGTGTGACCGGGGGCTCTGGAACCCTGATCCCTGCTCTGGTCACACAGCTGTGAACCACCTGTAACAATAGCCAGGTAGGTGTGACCGGGGGCTCTGGAACCCTGATCCCTGCTCTGGTCACACAGCTGTGAACCACCTGTAACAATAGCCAGGTAGGTGTGACCGGGGGCTCTGGAACCCTGATCACTGCTCTGGTCGCACAGCTGTGAACCACCTGTAACAATAGCCAGGTAGGTGTGACCGGGGGCTCTGGAACCCTGATCACTGCTCTGGTCACACAGCTGTGAACCACCTGTAACAATAGCCAGGTAGGTGTGACCGGGGGCTCTGGAACCCTGATCCCTGCTCTGGTCACACAGCTGTGAACCACCTGTAACAATAGCCAGGTAGGTGTGACCGGGGGCTCTGGAACCCTGATCACTGCTCTGGTCACACAGCTGTGAACCACCTGTAACAATAGCCAGGTAGGTGTGACCGGGGGCTCTGGAACCCTGATCATTGCTCTGGTCACACAGCTGTGAACCACCTGTAACAACAGCCAGGTAGGTGTGACCGGGGGCTCTGCAACCCTGATCCCTGCTCTGGTCACACAGCTGTGAACCACCTGTAACAATAGCCAGGTAGGTGTGACCGGGGGCTCTGCAACCCTGATCACTGCTCTGGTCACACAGCTGTGAACCACCTGTAACAATAGCCAGGTAGGTGTGACCGGGGGCTCTGGAACCCTGATCACTGCTCTGGTCACACAGCTGTGAACCACCTGTAACAATAGCCAGGTAGGTGTGACCGGGGGCTCTGGAACCCTGATCACTGCTCTGGTCACACAGCTGTGAACCACCTGTAACAATAGCCAGGTAGGTGTGACCGGGGGCTCTGGAACCCTGATCACTGCTCTGGTCACACAGCTGTGAACCACCTGTAACAATAGCCAGGTAGGTGTGACCGGGGGCTCTGGAACCCTGATCACTGCTCTGGTCACACAGCTGTGAACCACCTGTAACAA
>NC_134904.1:16607979-16610479 GCF_041734735.1 Babylonia areolata | reverse complement strand
TCTTGTTCGGTTGTAAGTGTCATAAGTTGTATGGTCCGCATACGAGAGAACGCTTGGCTTGAATGGGTTAACAAAATGTGTGCAATCACAGGTATGAGTGACAGGACTTCACTCACAATTCCTCCTCCTCCTCCTCTTCAACGAACACGCAGTAACACCTCTGTAAGGAGAGACCTTTGGTGTGAACAGTGCTTTGTGTGTGAACCAGGCATCAGAAGTAAGACCTATGGACACAGATTGTTTTCTTTTCAATCGCCAAAGACGTGGAACAAGCTCCCTGATAACCTCCGTCATTCTGATTCCCTCGCATCTTTTATATCTAACTCACCTTTTCCCTCAGCAGTAAGTTCAGTTGTGGCAGGTCCACTTCCTTTGCGTTAGCTGTGCTTGACTATGTTAACTACTTGCATGTATATGAATGTGTATTGTGTGCGCGTGCGTTTATGTAAGTTTGTGCCTGCCTATGTGTGCGTATGTGTTTGGGTAGCTGTTAGATACACATGTATTGTTGAAATGTATGTACGCAGTGTGTGTGTGTGTGTGTGTGTGTGTGTGTGTGTGTGTGTGTGTGTGTGTGTGTGTGTAGTCATATTTTGGTGTGTGTATGTAACATAGATGTAATGTTTTATGTTAACAAAGCGTTTTTGTAAAGCACCTAGAGCAGATTTCTGGATAGTGTGCTATATAAGTATCCATTATTATTATTATTATCAGCCAGAGCACGCTGATCTTGAAGGACGGTTGTCAAAGGGTCGTTACTGTTCGGTCCACCAAACAACAGTCGCTTTGTCGTCGCTGGAGATGGGCTGAACATGCTTCTCACGTCTCACATCCCTTCCTCTTCATCATTAGCAATAATGATAATCATAATGATGATAATAATCAAGATGATGCTCGTGATAATAATAATGTTAATGATAATGGTAATATAATAATGATAATGAAGAAGAAGATGATGATGATAGTAGTAGTAGTAGTATTTGTATTTCTTTTTATCACAACCGATTTCTCTGTGTGAAATTCGGGCTGCTGTCCCCAGGGAGAGCGCGTCGCTACACTACAGCGCCAACCATTTTTTTTGGGGGGGGTGTGGGGGGGGGGGGGTATTTTTTCCTGCGTGCAGCTTTATTTGTTTTTCCTTTCGAAGTGGATTTTGTACAGAATTTTGCCAGGAACAACCCTTTTGTTGCCGTGGGTTCTTTTACGTGCGCTAAGTGCATGCTGCACACGGGACCTCGGTCTATCGTCCTCCCCACACATCCGAATGACTAGCTACTACTGCTACTACTACTACTACTACTAGTGATGATAATGATAGTAATAATAATAATGATGACGATGTTTGGCTTTTGTACAGTGCATTTCTCTTAGTTAGTTCAGACTCTAAGCGCTGGCGGTCACCACTCACACGCAGCCGGGCCCGAAAATGACCACACGACGGGCGCAACAGCTGAGTGGTTAAAGCGTTGGACTTTCAATCTGAGGGTCCCGGGTTCGAATCTCGGAAACGGCGCCTCGTGGATAAAGGGTGGAGATTTTTCCGATCTGCCAGGTCAACATATGTGCAGACCTGTTTGTGCCTGAACCCTCTTTGTGTGTATACGCAAGCAGAAGATGAAATACGCACGTTAAAGATCCATGTTAGCTTTCGGTGGGTTATGGAAACAAGAACATACCCAGCATGCACACCCCTGAAAACGGAGTATGGCTGCCTTCATGGCGGGGTAAAAACGGTCATACACGTGAAAGCCCATTCGTGTACATACGAGTGAACGTGGGAGTTGCAGCCCACGAACGAAGAAGAAGAAGACTGACTACACACACACACACACACACACACACACACACACACACACACACACACACACACACACACACACACACACACGCACACACACACACACACACACACTCTCTCTCTCTCTCTCCGGGTTAGAATTTTATTATAGTGGAGAGTGTCTTGCCCAAGTTACATCCCCACTCGATCGCCAGTATCGGCCAAGAGGGTTGTAGGACAGTTGGCGATGGAATGGTTTCCAAAGGTCAATACAATACAATACAATACAATACAAGACAATACAAGACAAGACAACACAACGCAACGCAACACAACAGAACCCAACGCAATGCAATGCAATGCAATACAATTCAGTACAATACAACACTATAAGAGGCAACAGGTGGGTTAGGTGAAGGTTTGGAATATTTGTATTTGTATTTCTTTTTATCACAACAGATTTCTCTGTGTGACATTCGGGCTGCTCTCCCCAGGGAGAGCGCGTCGCTATACTACAGCGAAACCCCCCCCCCCCCACCCCATTTTTTTGTATTTTTTCCTTCATGCAGTTTTATTTGTTTTTCCTATCGAAGTGGATTTGTCTTCAGAATTTTGCCAGGAACAACCCATTTGTTACTGTGGGTTCTTTTACGTGCGCTTAGTGCATGCTGCACACGGGACCTCGGTTTATCGTCTCATCCGAATGACTAGCGTCCAGACCAC
>NC_134904.1:16587979-16590479 GCF_041734735.1 Babylonia areolata | reverse complement strand
AACAACATACACACACCTCCCTCCCACCATACTTCAGAACCATTGTTCCACTGAACTAAAGAACCAACACATCACCAAGTTTATTCCTGCCTACGACCACAGATTTCATGTAGAAACCCGTGTGCTGTGACTTCACTGGGCAGCAGTGTTTGAAGAAGAAGAAGAAGAAGAAAAAGAAGGAAAAAAAAAAGCAGAAGAAGAAGAAGGAAATAAAAAGCCAACAGAAAGGGGATCAGGATGGGCTAACACGCCGCCACACCGTCACTAACATATCTGTTGGACACAGTAGTCCGTGTTTCTCCCTGTTGAACCACTCATGTACCTCTCAGCACCCCGGCTCCACATCAAAGTGAGTGGTGTTACCGTTTGCTCGTTCCAGCCATTAGCCCCCCCCCTCACCCCCGCCCATCCCCCCCACCCCCCCTCCCCCCCTCCCGTTAGTGTTAGAAATACTCTGCCGGTAAAAAAAAAACGAAAAAAACAACCCCAACTACTTTCGGATTAGACAGTCTCTAAGTATCGGTGTTTTTTTTTTTCCGAACATCGACAAAACTGCATTGCTCAAAGGAATTTTAAGGGCAGTATCAGTATCAGTATCAGTAGCTCAAGGAGGCGTCACTGCGTTCGGTCAAATCCATATACGCTACACCACACCTGCCAAGCAGATGCCTGAGCAGCAGCGTAACCCAACGCGCTTAGTCAGGCCTGGAGAAAAAAAAAAGAATGAATAAAATAACAATAAATAAATAGAAAATAATAGATAAATACATAGAAATACTACTACTAATGATAATAATATTTATAAGGCGCAAATTCTTGATGAAGTCAACTCTAAGCGTACAAAAACAAAAGAAAAAAAAGAAAAAAAAAGAGAAAAAAAAAAAAGATAAAATAAAATAAAATAAAATAAAATTTTAAGAGCACTTGGTAAATTATTCACACAACGAAAAAAAAAAAAGGGGAGAAAAATTCGCATTGTTTTAGTCAGTTATAGTTCTCAAATTCCTTTCTCAGTGACTCCAAATGATTCTTTGAACAAAACAAAATACAACAGAACAGAAAAAAAAGAAGAAAACAACGTCAACAAAAAGTGTGTTGTGGAACTGCGGGCTGAAAAAGTGGTTTGGAATTCCGGCTGAATCAGTGAATGGACACCAGTTACTGCCTGGTTTCCAAAGTCAGAAAATGCATTCATTGCAAACCAGTTACGTCAGAAGCGTTTTTTTTTTTTTTTACCACAGTTGTTTCATTTTCGGATTAATTTTCAAGAATGTGTCAGTGCGTGCGTACTTGTACGAACGATGTATCATACACTACAGTACGTCTGTACCGGAAGTGAAAGAGCAGATGCCTGACCTTTGCACAAACCCAACACGATGCTCATACCTTGTGTGTCTACCCAAGGTTTGTGTGAAACATTAATCTAACATGAAACGAAAGTGAAAAAAAAACACACCAAAACATAAAGGCTGTAAGGTGAAAAAAAAAAAAAAAAAAAAAAAAAAAAAGAAAGAAGAAAAGAAAAAAAGAGCACCGTTGGTATCAGTATCAGTATCAGTAGCTCAAGGAGGCGTCACTGCGTTCGGTCAAATCCATATACGCTACACCACATCTGCCAAGCAGATGCCTGACCAGTAGCGTAACCCAACGCGCTTAGTCAGGCCTTGAGGGAAAAAAAAAAGAAAAAAAGAAAAGAAAAATACATAAAAACTAACGTTGTATGGAGAGAATGTAATGCAATCTGATGTTATGTAATGTGATGTAATGCACACGACTTCACAATTTCCCAGGGGCAGATTGAGTCAGGATAAAGACGTCAAATGTCAGTGGCAGTGCTCATTTTATGGCTGGAACTGGAGGTGGTTTTTTTTCCTGCCCACAAAAACTATAGGATTACCAGGCCAGGGTATATATCGCCTCTTCTTCTGCTTCTGGGGCTTTGTTTACTTAGGTGATTGTAGATTATGTTTGCTTCTGTGGTTTTGTCCAGTGAGGCAGGTGATTGTAGATTATGTTTTGTTGAGTGTGTGTGAGTCACGGCCCGGCCACGAAGTCGTGGAGAGACAGGTGAACAGTATACCTGTGGGTTTTGTGGACAGGTGTTGGGTTGGACTCCAGGGGGTCTGTCAGTCTGTGCATGCACGCACGCACTCGTGCGCGCACGTGTGTGTGTGTGTGTGTGTGTGTGTGTGTGTGTGTGTGTGTGTGTGCGCATGCGTGCGTGCATACTTGCGCGTGCGCGCGCGCGTGTGTGTGTGAGCCCAGCATTCCAAAGAAATGAAGTGCGTGTGGTTATAGTGTTATATAAAGTTTCGGCTCATCGCTAGGCTTATATCAGAGACAGACAATAGCTTACAGTTGTGACGACAGCAAAGTGAGAGCTATATATATATATATATGTGTGTGTGATCATTTGTTTCTCCACTGCAGTGCGAATTCATTTCAGCTTAGTCTTCTTTTTAAGGACTATAACTCTCAAACTAGGAGGCAAGACTGCACT
>NC_134904.1:16572979-16577979 GCF_041734735.1 Babylonia areolata | reverse complement strand
TAACACAATTCTGAAGCACATTAAAGGAATGTAGAAATAGGGCTATGAACTAATGCCTGCGGAAAGTTCGACCATAAGAACCTCGTTAGAAATGACTTTCCGAAAATCATCTGCAGAGTAGTTGTTCTCTTTGAAATACTTGGGCAAGAAGTTTTCTACTGTTTCTGTTTTCTTCTTCCCTCTCCCGTCCTCCCTGCCGCCTTTAAAAGAATTTTTTATTTTTTTTTATCGTCTAATATCACTGATAGTGAACAGACGCTAAACGAAAGAACACACACACACACACCACCACCACCACCACCACCAGGACTGAGGCAGTGGTGTTCAATCACGCTTCATCTCCCTCTAGAGAGCCACCCTGACCCCGGTCACCAGTCTCTGCCCACTTAACCCTGACCCCGGTCACCATCTTCGACAGGGAGGCACGGACCGAGACGTCACAGCCAGAATTTGCAAGGCAAGAACAGCTTTCATCATGCTCAAGAACATCTGTGTATCTGGAGCAATCAGTATGAAAACCAAACTCCGCATCTTCAACTCCAATGTGAAGTCAATTCTGCCCTGCGGATGCGAGACATGGCGGACAACACAGACGATGCAGAAGAAGATTCAGACATTCTTCAACACCTGTCTGAGGCGCATCTACAAAATCCGATGGCAGGAGAAGATCCGAAAGAAATTGTCTATTAATGCTAGTTTAAGGGATTCCTGCTCTTCTCAAACGAATGTTGTCAAAGAATTGCGCAAGTCAGTCAGAAAATGCAACAGTATTAGTTCAACCCGATTCAGAAAAAAAGTTAAGATATTCAGCATTGAAATCAGTCATACGAAGACTATGAAGAGATTCAGGTCGCTTCGTGCAGTCAGGATTTTATTTAACTGACGTCACAGACAGTAGCCCGTGACGTAAATTTGGGAAGATGAAATTCTGTTACGCAACGTGCACAAGATTTTATTTCCGGATAAGAAAAACAACTTAAGTATGATAACAGGACATGGTTGGATTACATTTTTCAGAGTGTAGGGTGTTTGAGTAGGGGGAGAAGAAAGATTGCATGTTCCGAGGTTTTACCCAATCACTGAATCAGTAAAGAGTATACATATTAATAGTGATGGAATAAGGTTTAACGCTCTCTCTCTCTCTCTTATCTCCTCTCTCTCTCTCCCCCCTCCTTTCTCTGTCTCCCTTATCCCCCCCCCCTCTCCTCTCTCTCAATTACAACCCCCCTGCCCCCCCCCTCCCCGATACCCCAAACAAGATTTCGTCCTGGAAAAAAACCGAAAAGTGTTGCCCAGATCCTTGCACACATGGAAATCGTGCAAAACGTGTTGAGTTCATTTTGTGAATCTCTCTCTCTCTCTCTCTCAGTCTGTCTTTCTCAGTCTCTGCCTCTCTCTCTCTGTGTCTGTCTGTCTTTCTTTCAGTCTCTGCCCCCCCCTCTCTCTCTCTCTCAGTCTATCTCTCTCAGTCTGTCTGTCTGTCTCTCCCTCTCTCTCTCTCTTACACGCGCCTCTCCCCCCACCTCTACCCGTCCTCCTGCCGAACAGGATTTCGTCATAGAAAAAACACCGTACGTCACTACATTTTAAGTGTCACCCACTCAGAGAAAAGACGTCACGGAACAGTTCCAGATTCTGCCCAGTCCCTCAAGACAGGCGGTGTGGCAGGCAGGTCACCCCGCGTTGACCTCGTTACCCCGAAGGCCTGTAACCTGTGGCCTGTGTAAGCCTTAATTCTGTGCCTGGGGAAGCAGCAGGGGCCGTGCTGACGGGAGCAGACGTTTTCACAGGTACTCGCGTTGATTAATCAACACAGGTGTCTGGACAGGTAGAGAGGGCAGAGGGGTAGGGGGGGATCAGGGAGAGGTCAGGGAGGGGATTTGCCACCCACCATGCTCCGTTGAACCTCTCTTCTTGACTTCGACTCCCAGAGTCAGTTTCGGGGTCACCCACTGGTTGGGGGGTGGCGGTACAAGTGGGAGAGGGAGGGGGGAGGCAGTGGTGGCATTGGGGGTGGGGGGGGGGGTGGTTCCTTGGCTGAGCTAAATGACGTCGGGGGGTCTGCTGTCAGACCTTTCAGCTGAATGGAGGTGTTGTCTTGTTTCTCAGTGTCTGATTGAGCTGAGTGACGTGATGTCTGCCAGAGTTCTGAGCTGAATGACGTCATGACTGTCAGACTCTGGCTGAGGTGGATGACGTCATTTCAAACCCTGGCTGAGCTGAATGACGTAATGTCTGTCAGACCATGGTAGAGCTGAATGACGTAATGTCTGTCAGACCATGGTAGAGCTGAATGACGTCACATCTGTCAGATCCTGGTTGAGGTGAATGACGTCATATCTGTCAAACTTTTGTCTTGCTTCAGTTTCGCTGAATGACGTTTCGTCAGTCTGTCAGTCTCAGTCAGAGTGACAGTGGTGTGTGTCTCTGGAGACTAGAAACGGACTAGAACACAGGCGAGCTTATATGAATGTGAATGTGTGCTTGACTTAAGCGTGGCTGAATGACACAGGAAACGAATGATGAGCGCGTGAAGGCGGCTGGCAGTCGGCTAGTGCGCAGGCAGGCAGCCCTGCTGTGGTGATGACTCAGTGTTGGTAAAGCGCTTGGAGCTTGATTCACGACCGAGGATCGGCGCCAAATAAGTATCCATATCAACCAGTCACACGTGCAATAGCGCAGGCTCACCGAGAGAGGGGGAGAGGGAGAGAGAGAGTGGAAGAGAGAGAGAGGGGGGGGAGAGAGAGAGGAAGGGGGGTGGGGAGAGAGGGAGAAAGAGGGGAAGAGAGAGGAAGAGAGAGAGAGGGAGGAGAGAGGGAGGGGGGGGAGAGAGAGAGAGAGACAGACAGAGAGGGAGATAGAGAGAAACAGACAGAGAGAGAGAGACAGACAGACAGACAGAGAGAGAGAGAGAGGGGGGGAAACAGACAGACAGAGAGACAGACAGACAGACAGACAGAGAACGAACGAACGAAATTGTTTTAATGAACTTTGGCCATGGACCTCAATTCAAAACCAGGGGACTGGGGGTGGGCATGGGAAGGGGTATTATAACACTTGCATAGATGACACAATGTCATAATGTTCATGGACTTGACATTAATTCTACTTAATTAGGTCTGAGAAAATGATTTCTCCTTTTGATCGCATGGAAAATAAATTTTGATACATGGAAATTTCTCTGCTTGTTGTTTGATCGGAGAAGTGAACTAAGAGACATGTTTAAACAGTCTTGAAGAAATTTTGTCCGTAAATCATTATATACAGAACAAACAAACAACAAATGGTATTCATCTTCTAGTTCACCTTGTCAAAAAGGACAATGCTTTAAAACATCATTTTCAGTGTACCTATTAACATTGTTATTTAAAGGAAGTACATTAAATCTGGCCTGAGACAACGCCACTCTGAAACAATATTCATCAGCATTTGTTATGTATTTTTCTTTTTCAAATATAACTTTGAATGATCTGTAGCATGAATATCTGTCTCTATCGCTAATAGTACCCGACCATTCTTGAATGAAGATATCTATAAGTCTTTGCTTGAAAGTAATAAGAAATCTTTTCACATCACCAACACCTTGTTGCAACCACACAAAATTAAAACCTGTTGTACATAGTATTTCTCTAACTTCAGAACAACACTGTTTTCCATTTAAATCTAATCCAAGCAACATCTGATAAGCCATGTAAGGCAATCTATTTTGATCCATCTGTAGTATTCTCAACCAGTACCTTATAACATTTAATAACGAGTTTACAAATAACGGATATCTACCAAGATCACCATAAACCACTTTGTTTGGTGTTTTCACTGGCACTCCCAAGAATCGCTTACATGCTAATAAATGAATTTTTTCTACATTCTCTAGTCTATTCATACAAATTTCAGATGCATACAACAGAACAGACTGTACCTTTACATCAAATATTTTGAAAAATACTGCATATGACATTTCTTTACACTTTTGAAAAGCCTTCACAAGGCTCATGGTTGCCCTTTTGCCTTTCACAACAAGATGTTCGGTCCCCCTTTTGGGACTTATCTTTGATGTGAATGTATACCCTAAATAACAGTATTCATGTACTACTTCTATTTCTTCATATTCAAAAAACCACTTCTCATGCCTACCTAAAAACCCGCCTTTTCTGAACACCATTATTTTTGTCTTCTGCACATTAATTTTCAACTTCATCACCTGACAGCATGATTTAAGAATATTCAATTGATTTCTGTTAGGCTTTTCCAGAATGCTGACGAGTTTGATAAATTTGATTCCAGTGAATCTATTTTTTCTCTTCGATAATTTCGTCTTTTAGTTTTTAATAAAGTTATATATTTTTTCCGTGCTTGAACATATTCTTTTCTATCTTCCTCATCCCTTGAAAATCTAAATGTTCTTAATTTATTTCTGGTGTCAATTTTGAGCAACTTACATTCTTTATCAAACCATTCAGAATTTTGTCTCTTTGGCTGGGTAAAACATTTCTTAACCATACAACTGCTTGCAGAGCTAACACATTCAACAAATACATTAAGTGCTTCATCAATATCTGTATCGAGACATTCTACAGCATGTTTTATTTTATTTTCTGAGTCTCTGTTGTTCAAATTGGCAATGTATACATCTTCCTTTTCCTTGTTCCACACGCATTTCTTCCCAAATGAGTTTTTTTGCTTCTGCCATCTTGATTATTTACAGTCTTAGGTAAGTTCTTTGAGCACATAAATGATGATACAACAGGCATGTGATCTGACTCTGTGCAGTCATCTGCTTTAAGAGAAACATTACATGCAAGCTGATTTGAGAACATTTCCCAAGACATCCAAAAATAGTCAACGGTGCTTGACCCGTTGTTTGATATGAACGTGTAACTTCCGTCAAAACCATACTTGTGTAATCCATTTAAAATCATGATGTCAAAAGCATTACACATTTCAAGAAGCTGATCCCCAAATGTGTTTCTTATTTCATCGTGAGACATTCTCAGAAAATA
>NC_134904.1:16557979-16567979 GCF_041734735.1 Babylonia areolata | reverse complement strand
CGTGATTCGAACCAGCGCGCTCAGATTCTCTCGCTTCCTAGGCGGACGCGTTACCTCTAGGCCATCACTCCACATTATCATGCCATGAGCTGACCCAGTGGTTTCTGTGAGAAATGACGGTGAAAGTGTGACTGACCCGACAGTACAGGGTCCGTCACAGCAGTCATTGATTGCGACGAAAGTGGAGTGATGGCCTAGAGGTAACGCGTCCGCCTAGGAAGCGAGAGAATCTGAGCGCGCCGGTTCGAATCACGGCTCAGCGGCCGATGTTTTCGTCCCCTGCACTAGACCTTGAGTGGTGATCTGGACGCTAGTCATTCGGATGAGACGATAAATCGAGGTCCTGTGTGCAGCATGCACTTAGCGCTCGTAAAAGAACCTACGGCAACAAAAGTGTTGTTCCTGGCAAAATTCTGTATAAAAATCCACGTCGGTAGGGGAAAAAAACAAAAAACAAACAACCCCCCCAAAAAACAACAACAAAAAACCAACAACCCCCCCCCCAAAAAAAAAAAAAAAAAAACAACAGCAAAAAACCCCCCAAAAAACAAAAAAACAACAACTGCACGCAGGAAAAACTACCCCCAAAATGGGTGGCGCTGTAGTGAAGCAACGCGCTGTCCTTGGGGAGAGCAGCCGGAATTTCACACAGACAAAATTAATCTGTTGTGATAAAAAGAAATGCAAATAAAGAAAAAAAAAAAAAATTAAAAAAGGAAAAAAAGTGGCGTTGAAGAACTGCACTATGTCAAGAACGACAAATGTAACACCACAGCGTCGTCCTGTCTGGGCCACAGATGGGGCAAGATGACAAATGTGTTGGCGAAGGATCAGTGCGTGCTGATGTAATGTTTTAAAAAGCTCTGGTTTTGTTCGGATTTTTAAAAAGTCATAAACACAACAGTGACAAATTTTGACTTGAGTCATTTTTGACTCACTTGTGTAAACAAAGTGAGTCTATGTTTTAACCCGGTGTTCGGTTGTCTGTGTGTGTGTGTGTGTGTGTGTGTGTCCGTGTGTGTGTGTGTCCGTGGTAAACTTTAACATTGACATTTTCTCTGCAAATACTTCGTCAGTTGACTCCAAATTAGGCATAAAAATAGGAAAAATTCAGTTCTTTCCAGTCATCTTGTTTAAAACAATATTGCACCTCTGGGATGGGCACAAAAAAAAAAAAATAAAAAGAAGCCTAATTATATGCAAACTGCATTTACTGTTATATTTATATTTTTTGTATTCTCTAAACCTGGCACTTTGACCTCTTATTCTGACACAACAACAAGAGGAGTCATTATTATCATGTTTTGTTCAAACAGGAACTTCTTTTGCTAAGCATGGAATTTTTATTTATTTTGCAAACGTTTTTGGTGCAGGTAGTAAAAAAGGGAAATTACTCTGTAATTAATGCTAGGGGACTTAATTTATCACAAGTGAGTCTTGAAGGCCTTGCCTCTCTTGTTCTTAAGATGTACTTGCCATGGATTGCACAAACCATTGGCTTATCTGGAATATTTTGCACTTTTATGAACTTAATGTTTTCTCGATTTCTATATTCTGTACTAAAACCAAGTAGTGTTGGATGATTGATTTAATGCGTTAATGCTTTTTTTTTTTTTTTTTTTTTTTTTTTTTTTTTTGACTGAAAGCTGGCAGATGATAATTATGTCATGGTTTCATCGACACTGAAGCAGTCATTACTGCTTATTCTTCTGGGTTGCCTGTCACAAAAAAAAAAAAAGAAAAAAAAAGAGAGCGGCGAAAGAAACAGAGAGTCCCAAATCCGGATTATTAAGTGCTGCCGTTGATAATAAATCTTGACAAGTTAGCTCGAATCACTGAAAGATTGACTTTTGTTGTGATAACGTAGTAACGGTTATTCGGGCTGCCGCTGTCTCGCTTGGGAACGAGTGAGTGACAGAAATAATTTTATTGTGTCCATTACGATCGAACAAAGTTTTGTTTTGAACGCGAAATTTTTGTTGTTGTTGTTGCAGAGACAGTTTAGTGAAGGAAACGGTAGATGCTGGTACGCTTTTGGTGATGATATTGACACAGTTATGTTCTCTGACAGTGTGGCCTTGAAGTCTATCTGCATACAGAAATACCACTTTGTGTGCTGCTACCATTACGGGGAATTAACAGTAAACACACACACACACACACATTCAAAAACACATTTTTATATTCAAACGCGATACTCGTTTTACCCATTTCGCTGCCTCGCGCGCTCATGCATGTCACTTTCTGTCTCTCTGTTTATGTCTCTGTCTCTCTCAATTCCATTTCACTCTCTCTTTTTCTATATGTGCACGTGTGTGTGTGTGTGTGTGTGTGTGTGTGTGTGTGTGTGTGTGTGTGTGTGTGTGTGTGTGTGTGTGTGTGTGTGTGTGTGTGTGTGTGTGTGCGCGCGTGCGCGCGCTTACTTACTTGCTTGCTTGCACAATGCGTGCATGCGTACGTGCGCGCTTGCATGCATGCATGCATGCTCACACGGTAACCACCACCGCACACCGTTCAAAAAAAAAAGAACAACAACACAACCCTTGTTGTTGCAGCAGCTCCGAAGCCGAAAAGGACGGCACGGGGTGGTGGAGGTGGTGCCGAACCCACGGCCTCCCAACCCTCCCCGCCACCACCACCCCCACCTCGCCGCTCCTCCATCACCTCCACAACCCTCCTCCAACACCAGCACCAGCACCAGCAGCAGCAGCACCAGCAGCAGCACCCCCCCACCACTGCCCCCTCCCTGGCTCACAGTGCCACCCTGCACCCGCCCTCCTCCGGTGACACCACGACGGACGCAGCGTCCCCTGTCTCCATGCTGATCTGTGACCGGGTGGACACCTCGGGACCGGCCGTCCACGGCAGCGGCCTCGACCTTGCGGGGCAGGACGGGGAGGGTGGTGGGGTGGAGGAGGAAGTGGACGGTGTGAGTGACGGGGAGGAGGAGGAGGGGGGAGGCGTGACGTCATCAGGGAGTGGGGTGGAGATGGAGGAGGTGGAGGTGGTGGCGAGGCGTCAGGACGGCGGGGACAGCGGGCACGTGGAGGAGGACATTCAGCAGCTCAGGCATCTGGTGAGCTGTGTGCTGTTTTCGTCGTCGTCGTCGTCGTTATTCTTCAGCGTCATCATTGTCGTCATCGTCATTGTCGTCATCATTATCATCATCTTCATTGTCATAATTATTTAGCATTGTCGTCGTCGTCGTCATGATTATTATCATCATTGTCATTATTATTATCATTGTCATCGTCGTCATCATCATCATCGTCCTTATTATTATCATTGTCATCGTCATTGTCATCATCATAATTGTCTTTATTATTATGCTTGCCATCGTTATTGTCATTATCTTTATTATCATTGTCATTGTCGCCTTCATCATCATCATCGTCGTCGTCGTCGTCGTCATCATCATCATCCATCGTTGTCAGTATCATCATTGTCATTATTATTATTATCATTGTCATCGTCGTCGTCATTGTCGTCATCCTCCTCCTCCTCCTCATTATCATTGTCATCGTCGTCGTCGTCGTCGTCATCATGATTGTGTGTGTGTGTGTGTGTGTGTGTGTGCGTGCGTATGTGCGTGCGTGCGTGCGTGCGTGCGTGTGTGTGTGTGTGTGTGTGTGTGATGGAAAGCCTGACTAAATGACACTGGAAACGATCGAATGACGAGTACCTAAATGGCAGCTGTAGGCCGTCTCTACACAGTGGGTGGGTAGCATGTTGTGCTTTTAAAATGACTCCGTGTTTGTAAAGCGCTCAGAGCATGGTTTGTTCACTTTTAGCAGTGCAATGTAGTGTTAGTTTCGTGCAGTCTGTTTCATGTTACAATCAATGCAGTGTTAGATTCATGCTGTGTCTTTAATGTTATCAACAGTGGGTGTCTTCCCCTCCCGTTTCAAATCAAAATACCACGCCCCTCCCCTCCTTTGCCACGCCCTTCACCCCCCCCCCCCCACACACACACACACACCCCACCCAGGTTGGGCTGGGCATCAGCCTAAACCCCAGAAGGTATCCAAGGTGAAGCGCAGGGTAGCAAGTACCTCGCTCCTCGACACAGGCTTTCCATTAAACTGTGTCAACCGACAGCCGTCAACCTTTTTTTTTTTTTTTTTTTTTTTTTTTTTTTACCCCGCGTCCAGTGCAGTGCAGTGGCTGCACGAGTTAAGGAGTTGTCCAAACAGCTCGGCTGCTTCACGGTGATTGAGCCAGCCCCTCAGTCTGTGCCCTGGAAATGACTCCCACTCCCCGCCGCTGACCGTTCTGACTCCACCGGAGTCGGAGCAGAAACGACCCCTCCCCCTCCTCGGAAGTTAATTCAAGGCATGCCTTTTCAAAGAAAATTCTGGATATATTTTATTTTGACTCCAGCCCATGCCGTATATTAACCCATTCATAGTTTCAGTTTCAGTTTCAGTAGCTCAAGGAAGCGTCACTGCGTTCGGACAAATCCATATACGCTACACCACATCTGTCAAGCAGATGCCTGACCAGCAGCGTAACCCATTCATAACCCTGGGGAGTTCATAGCCATGGTAGGCTTCCATGCCGTATTGATACGGGGAAAAAAGAACACAGAAAATATACTGATTTTCCTCCAAATAATACGTGGACACATCCGGAAATACTACAGGAGTTAGTTCCCTTTCTTTGTTGTTTAGGCATTTGAAGGAACATGATGACCATTTTAACGAGTCGAATTTTGAAGCCTGCCAGAGCATTCCTCAGGCTCAGCGCTCAGTGAGTTAACTCAAACTCCCTTTTTTCCATTGAGACCTTTTTGCTTTCCAAACATACGTGATATATTACGCCTTTTGTGACAATCAAAACAAATTTCGACAAGGGTCATTTTTTGGGGGGACAACTAAAATAACTCCATCACACGTGCCGTAAAGGCTCCAGGGGAGTTATTTCGGGGCCATTAGTACTGCCAGAAAAACATAATAGGTTCCCGTTCAGTTATTTGGAGTCAGCCCTAAGTACACACAACTCGTTTTTCGTGAGGAGTCAGTCTGGTATTGCCCCGAAATGACTGGAGTCGAAACGATAACATCTGACACTGACTCCTCATGCAGTGCTTTGGGGTCCGAGAAGGCTGGAGTGTGCTGGGGGGAGGGGGGGGGGGGGGGTGCTTTATACTTATTTTGATAACACAAATTATTCTAAGTTCGTGGAGTCATTTCCCTTTTTGTGTTTTCTGATTGAATTTGATTTTTTTTTTAAATTAAAAAAAAAAAAAGATTTCAAGGACGTGGAGTCATTTCCGCGCCAGGGTAGGGGAGTCTTTCCAGGGGCTAACTCCCGTCTGGAATCATGTCAGGCTAGTCCCGGAACAACTCTATGGGGATAACTCTGTGTGTGTGTGTGTGTGTGTGTGTGTGTGTGTGTGTGTTTGCATGCGTGTGCGTGTGCCTCTGTGTGTGTGTGTGTGTGCATTGTGGTTGGGGTGTGTGTGTGTGTGTGTGTGTGGGGGGGGGGGGGGGTCATTGTGGAGCTTCGCACCGGAACGCTCTCCTATATATTATTTTGGTCCCTCTTGTGGCAAGTTGCAATGTCAACAGGGGGCCCAGAGGGATAGAGAGCGGTGTTTTCAGAGTCGGTTCCGGGCCACTGTTTGTGTGCACATTATGTCGCTTCAACTGCCCCCCCCCTCTTCCCTCCTCCCCCCCCCCCCCACCCCCACCCAGCCAGTCTGGAAGGGAGAGCATTCTTGTAGGTCATCTGCTGTAGGCCATACGACGGAATGTCCAGATTGGAAGCGGAGAGGAATGATTGAAAGAATGTGGTGGTGTTGATTCGTTGACATGGGAGTTTTAGTTCTGCGTTTCGTAATGATCATCACATTTTGACAACCGTTTCGTGGCTACAAACGTGTATGTGTTCAAATAACACGATATTGTAAACTATCGGCAGTATTTCTTCAGCTTGTATGATTGTGTGGTGAACTAGCGATCTCATCATGGATTAATTTTCATGTTTGATGCTTGGCACGATTTTAGCTGTAAGCTGCTTTGTGTATCAGTTATGATAATCGTGTATTTTGTGCTTAACAAGTTTCAATTAATGATTTGTTTACACCAATAACGTTTCATTTTTTTTTTACATACAGAGAGGGGTGGCTTAGGGTTATTACGTGTTTGAGAGTAAGTCCATTGATTTCAACAGACTTCTTCTTCTTCTTCCTTTGTGGGCTGCAACCTCCACGTTCACTCGTATGCACACGAGTGGGCTTTTACGTGTATGACCGTTTTTACCCTGCCATGTAGGCAGCCATGCTCCGCTTTCGAGGGTGTGCATGCTGGGTATGTTCTTGTTTCCATAACCCACCGAACGCTGACATGGATTACAGGATCTTTAACGTGCGTATTTGATCTTCTGCTTGCATATACACACGAAGGGGGTTCAGGCACTAGCAGGTCTGCACATGTGTTGACCTGGGAGATCGTAAAAATCTCCACCCTTTACCCACCAGGCGCCGTCACAGACTGAATTCTCCCAGTTCTTGTCTTCACTTTCTGGTTGTTGTGTTTTTTTCGGGGCTTGTATTTAGTTGGCGTTTTCTGGTTTTTGACACACGGTTCGATGGATGCCGCTGTTGTCGGATGTCAGTGCAGAGTGTGGAGAAATGTTTTAGCTTACTGAATGCATTGATGATTATGATGATGATGATGATAATAATTGTGTGTGTGTGTGTGTGTGTGTGTGTGTGTGTGTGTGAATGAGTGTGTGAGTGAGTGTGTGTTTGTGTGTGTGAGTGTGTGTGTGAGTGAACGAGTGTGTGAGTGAGTGACTGTATGTGTGTGTGTGTTTGTGTGTGTGTGTGTGTGTGTGTGTGTGTGTGTGTGTGTGTGTGTGTGAGTGAATGACTGAGTGAGTGACTGTGTGTGTGTGTGTGTGCGCGCGCGTGCGTATGAGTGAGTGAGTGAGTGAGTGACTCTGTGTGTGTGTGTGTGCGTGCGTGCGTGCGTGCGTGTGAGTGAATAAGTGTGCGAATGAGTGTGTGAGTGAGTGAATGAGTGTGTGTGTGTGAGTGAGTGAGTGAGTGACTCTGTGTGTGTGTGTGTGTGTGTGTGTGTGTGTGCGCGCGCGCACACGGGCGCGTGCTTTATCGGGAAGTAGAGGAAGTATGAGAAGGGATGGGTTCTGACCCCCTGACCAGCACGTGTTGTTGTTGTCTGTGTCCCAGCTGAACGCCTCCAACGATGTGGACGAGAAGCGGAGACTCCGGAATGCCATGCGGCAAGTCCGCCGACATGGCGAACTAGGTGAGTCACGTGCTTCTCCTCTCTCTTGGTGCTGTCTGCAGGCTGAGTCGTTCATCTGTTGGTGCTGTCTGCAGGCTGAGTCGTTCATCTGTTGGTGCTGTCTGCAGGCTGAGTCGTTCATCTGTTGGTGCTCTTGTTGTTGTTGTTGTATTTGTATTTGTATTTCTTTTTATTACATCAGATATGTCTCTGTGTGAAATTCGGACTGCTCTCCCCAGGGAGAGCGCGTCGGAACACTACAGCGCGACCCCTTTTTTGGGGGGGTATTCTTTCCTACGTGCAGTTTTATTTGTTTTTCCTATCGAAGTGGATTTTTCTACAGAATTTTGCAAGGAACAACCGTGTTGTTGCCGTGTTTTTTTGTTTTTTTTTTTTTACGTGCGTTAAGTGCATGCTGCACACGGGACCTCGGTTTATCGTCTCATCCGAACTTGACTAGCGTCCAGACCAGCGCTCAAGGTCTAGTGGAGGGGGAGAAAATATCGGCGGCTGAGCCGTGATTCGAACCAGCGCGCTCAGATTCTGTCGCTTTCCTGGGCGGACGCGTTACCTCTAGGCCATCACTCCACTGTGTTGTTATTGTTGTCGTTGTTGTTGTTGTTGGTAGTAGTAGTAGTAGTAGTAGTAGTAGTAGTAGTATAGGGACTGGCAGTCATATGCTTAGACTGCTCGGCCTTTTTATGTCCCCATCGAATCTTCTTCTTCACTTCTTCCATTTTATTTAATTTATTTATTCACATCTTTGTTTGTTGTTGTTGGGCGAGTTGTACGGAAGTACCCTTCTGCAAGAAACTTTGTTTAATTCATCATAGTCAAACAATTTTTCTTTTAAGACGGTGTTGGTGTCAAGGAGATTTTTGAACGTGTTAGTATTTTGTGCAAGTTTAACTTCGATTGGTAGTGGATTCCTTGTTTGTGGAATTCGGTTAGCCAGTGATTTATTATTTTTTTTTATTGTTGTTTTTGTTGTTATCATTGTTATTGTTGTTGCTGTTGTTGATGATGTTGCTGTTGTTATTGTTGTTTTCACTGCATGTATGTGTTCCTCTGGACCTGTGTTGGTATAGTGTGGTGTGGTGTGGTGTGGTGTGTCACAAACAGGTGTCTCTGTGTCAAAGACGGGCTGCTGTCCTCGTGTAGCACCTGTGTCGCCACATTGCAGCGCCACCCATATTCTTTCCTTTCTTCCTTCCTTCCTTCTTTCTCATATTATTCTGTTGACTGGAGCAGTGGCCCAGTGGTTAAAGAGCTGGATTTTTTTTTTTTTTTGGTCCGAGTTTTCTGGGGTCGATCTCCCGTTTCGGCGCGCCTGGTGGGTGAAGGTTGCAGATTGTTCCGATCTCCTGGGTCAGCGTTTGTGCAGACCTACTTGTGCCTGATCTCCGTTCGTGATTCGTGTGTACACTCAGTCACACACACACACACACACACACACACACACACACACACACACACACACACACACACACACACACACACACAAAGATCAAATAACGCACGTTAACGATCCCGTGATCCATGTCAGCGTTCCGTGGGTTATGAAAACAAGAACACAGCCAGCATGCACACCCTCGAGAATGAGTATGTTCGCCTTCATGACGGGGTACAGAAAACAAAAAAAGATGATACCCGTAAAAGTCCACTTGTATATATACGAGTGAAAGTGGGAGTTGCAGTCCACGAACGCAGAAGAAGAGAAGAGAAGAGAAGAGAAGAAAAGAGAAGAGAAGAGAAGAGAAGAGAAGAGAAGAGAAGAGAAGAGAAGAGAAGAGAAGAGAAGAGAAGAGAGAGAGAGAGAGAGAGAGAGAGAGAGAGAGAGAGAGAGAGAGAGAGAGAGAGAGACAGACAGACAGACAGACAGACAGAGATGATTTATTCATCTAAGGCCACAGCCCCAAGCTCACGGCCAGACAAACACAAAGACAGACAGACAGAGAGACAGAGATAGGGTGTTAGAGAGAAAGAGAGAGAGAGAGAGAGAGAGAGAGAGAGAGGGTGAAACGGGAATGTCAGTTTAAGCAAAAGGGAACAGAGACCAGCTCTCAACAGACCATTGACAGTGGCGGCAGTGTCAGAGTTAGGCAGAACGGGACAGAGAGTTTAGCTCTCAACAGACCATTGACAGTGGCGGCAGTGTCAGAGTTAGGCAGAACGGGACAGAGAGTCCACCTCTCAACAGACCATTGACAGTGGCGGCAGTGTCAGAGTTAGGCAGAACGGGACAGAGAGTTTAGCTCTCAACAGACCATTGACAGTGGCGGCAGTGTCAGAGTTAGGCAGAACGGGACAGAGAGTTTAGCTCTCAACAGACCATTGACAGTGGCGGCAGTGTCAGAGTTAGGCAGAACGGGACAGAGAGACCAGCTCTCAACAGACCATTGACAGTGGCGGCAGTGTCAGAGTTAGGCAGAACGGGACAGAGAGTTTAGCTCTCAACAGACCATTGACAGTGGCGGCAGTGTCAGAGTTAGGCAGAACGGTACAGAGAGACCAGCTCTCAACAGACCATTGACAGTGGCGGCAGTGTCAGAGTTAGGCAGAACGGTACAGAGAGACCAGCTCTCAACAGGCCATTGACAGTGGCGGCAGTGTCAGAGTTAGGCAGAACGGTACAGAGAGACCAGCTCTCAACAGGCCATTGACAGTGGCGGCAGTGTCAGAGTTAGACAGAACGGTACAGAGAGTTTAGCTCTCAACAGACCATTGACAGTGGCGGCAGTGTCAGA
>NC_134904.1:16547979-16552979 GCF_041734735.1 Babylonia areolata | reverse complement strand
CATTACAAGTTGCTCCTGTAGCAATCACATCGTTAGACTTTCTTACGAAACATAGTTAAATTAACTCTTTTAAATAAAATGAACTCTTTTTGTTGTTTTGTTTTTTCTTTGCAAAGGACAGATCTTCGTTTCCGAGGAGCGCCTATACATGTCAGTTTGATATATTATTGACAGCCATTCCAGAATTGTCAGGGAGCCAGGGTTGTATTGATCCTCGAATGAACCAGTGGACGTCTGAGTAAAAGCCGTCATCCTGGTAGTGGGGTCAGAAAGGCAACGGGGTTTTGTCAACAGAGGATGGGGGGGAGCGGGGAGGGGGGAGGGGGGGGGGTAAGGGGGGGGGGGGATGTCACATTCTTCAAACATTGCTCCCGGGAAATCACAGGGATTTATTGGGGGATTTGTAACGACAAAGCAAACACGGTCTTTAAACTGATGAGGAGTTTCAGTTTCAGTTTCAGTAGCTCAAGGAGGCGTCACTGCGTTCGGAAATATCCATATACGCTACACCACATCTGCCAAGCAGATGCCTGACCAGCAGCGTAACTCAACGCGCTTAAATGAGGAGATAACCTATAATGATTGTGAGGCGTGTTTGCTCCGGGTGTCAAAATAATGAGAAACGATCAAACACAGCCTCCAGCGAAGAGGGACATCCGCAATAGTTGGACCCATGTTTTTGATTGAAAGAAAATCGGACCAGCACTGTTTTTATAACACCCGGTCATACAGTTTCAGGTTCAGCGAGGTGTCAGAACGTGCGGGCTGATCCATATACGCAATCTGTGACCTGTGTTAATAATGATAATAATAATAAAGCAACAAAAAAAAGCAGATGTTTGATCTGTGCAGACCGGGAAGATGGTGAGCACACAGGGGTCTTTGGTACAGGCACACACACACACACACACGCGCGCGCGCGCGCACACACATCGCCACCACCACCCCTCCCACCCACAGAAACACACACACACATACACATACACTCACACACACAGAGAAACACCAACACATGCACCCCCTCCGCCCCCCACACGCACATGCACACAAATAGACACTCACACACACACCCCTACCCCCCGCCCCCTAAACACACACTCACACGCGCGTGCACACCCACCCACCCACACACGTACGCACACACACACACGCACACGACACACACACATACACTTACACACACACATACACTTACACACACACACACACACACACACACACACACAAAGCAAAAACAAAACATCCACATATGCATCCACACACATACACACACACGCACGAGCACACAAATAGACACCCATGCCCTCCCCACCAAACACTCACTCACACACGCACACACACACACAGACACAGACACACACACACACACACACACACATACACACACACATATACACCCACACACACGCGCGCACACACACATACACACACACACGCACACACACACACACACACACACACACACACATACATACATACATACACACACAGAAAAACACACACAGAGAAACGCACATACTCCCCCCCCCACCCCACACACAGAGAAACACACACACACACTCACACACACGCACAGAAGCACACACAGACACAGACACAGACACACACACACACACACACACACACACATACATACATACATACATACATACATACACAGAAAAAACACACACAGAGAAACGCACATACTCCCCCCCCCCCACACACAGAGAAACACACTCACACACACGCACAGAAGCACACACAGACACAGACACACACACACACACACACACACCACACACACACACACACACACACTCACAGGAAGTGGGTAGAGTGACGGCCCATCCAGGGATGAATCCCTTCACGTCGTGGCAGTACAGGGTGAAGGTGAAGGTGAAGAGGGGGGGGGGGGCAGTTTGTTGTAACGACTTTGGGAGGGGGAGGGGGTGGATCTGACCTCGCAGCCCCCATATCAGTCTACCTCCCCCCCCCCCCCCCCCCAGCCCCCACCCCAATCCCACCCTCGTGCCCCCACCCTCCTCACACCCACCCACCCACCCTCCCCCCCCCCTCCTCACCACCCTCACATCGGCGTGACGTGGTTGTGAAAGTGGTTCACTGACAAACCAACGATGTGAAAAAAAAGTTCAGTCGTCCGCCCACACGGAGGGAGCCACGGGGTCACGTGCACTGTGTCCGCCATGGGGGGGGAAGGAGAATTGGTCATTGGGCTTCAGAGACTGGACGTTCCTGTTTCTCACTTTCTGCTTCTCTAGGAAGCGTCACTGCGTTCCGGGACGAATCCATAAAAAAACAAGAGAGGCAAGGCCTTCAAGACTCACTTGTGATGAATTAAGTCCCCTAGCATTAATTACAGAGTAATTTCCCTTCTTTACTATCTGCACCAAAACGTTTGCAAAATAAATAAAACTTCCATGCTTAGCAAAAGAAGTTCCTGTTTGAACAAAAAATGATAATAATGACTGCTCTTGTTGTTGGGTCAAAGTGCCAAGTTTAGAGAATACCAAAAATATGAATATAAAAGTAAATGCAGTTTGCATATAATTAGGCTTCATTTTTTATTTTTCTGTGCCCATCCCAGAGGTGCAATATTGTTTTAAACAAGATGACTGGAAAGAACTGAATGTTTCCTATTTTTATGCCTAATTTGGTGTCAACTGACAAAGTATTTGCAGAAAAAATGTCAATGTTAAAGTTTACCACGGACACACAGACACACAACCGAACACCGGGTTAAAACATAGACTCACTTTGTTTACACAAGTTAGTCAAAAAACCCAAAACCTTTACACCACATCTGCAGTTGCCTGACCAGCGGCAAAACCCAACGCGCGAAGTCAGGCCTCGAGAGCATGCTTAAGTATTTGTGTACATACCATGAGGAAATGAATTTTTGGTGGGGGGGTTCCAAGATTTCCCCACCCCTATCCCCTGTAAAGCCTTACCACAACACTCCATCGCATCCTTTATCCCATTAACCCCAGATGGATGTATGCTACAACAACAAAAAAAGAGAAAAAATAGAAAAGAAAAGAAAAGGGGGGAGGGGGGGAGAGAGAGAAGAATAAGAAGAAAAAGGAGGAGGAGGAAAAGAAGAAGAAGGAGGAGGAGGAGAAGAAGAAGATGATGAAGGAAGAAGAAGAAGAAGAAGAAGGAGGAGGAAGATGAGGAGGAGGAGGAAGAGATGATAAAGGAGGAGGAGGAGAATGCAGCTAACTTTCCCACACAATCTATCTGGCTGACCAATCTTTCACCTCCCCTCTATGTCTCTGTGTGCCCGGCTGTCGGCCTGTCTGCCCGTGTGTCTGTGTGTTTGTCTGAAGGTGTCCTCGGCCCCATTTATCTATCCCCCCCCCCCCACACACACACACATCCACCCCCAACCCCCCCATTTCTCCGTAGTTCCTGCTTCAACCTCGTCTACGCCACAGTGGAGAACAAAATCTTCCTGCTGTCACTGCCTCTGACTGTTCATGTCTCTCGGTGTCTGTCGTTTTGTTTGTCTGCTGTGCCTTGCTCGGGCTGGTGTGGTACGGTGTGGTATGGTGTGGTGTGGTGTGGTGTGATGTGGTGTGGTGTGGTGTGGTGTGGTGTGGTGTGATATGGTGTGGTGTGATATGGTGTGGTGTGGTGTGGTGTGGTGTGGTATGGTGTGGTATGGTGTGGTGTGGTGTGGTGTGGTATGGTGTGGTGTGGTGTGGTGTGGTGTGATATGGTGTGGTGTGATATGGTGTGGTGTGGTGTGGTGTGGTGTGGTATGGTGTGGTGTGGTGTGGTGTGGTGTGGTATGGTGTGGTGTGGTGTGATATGGTGTGGTGTGATGTGGTGTGGTGTGATATGGTGTGGTGTGGTGTGGTGTGGTGTGGTATGGTGTGGTGTGGTGTGGTGTGGTGTGGTGTGTTGTGATATGGTGTGGTGTGGTGTGATATGGTGTGGTGTGGTGTGGTGTGTTGTGATATGGTGTGGTGTGGTGTGGTGTGATGTGGTGTGGTGTGGTGTGTGGGTATGGTGTGGTGTGGTGTGGATGTGGTGTGGTGTGGTGTGGTGTGGTATGGTGTGGTGTGGTGTGTGTGATATGGGTGGTGTGGTGTGATATGGTGTGGTGTGGTGTGGTGTGGTGTGTTGTGGTGTGTTGTGATATGGTGTGGTGTGGTGTTGGATATGGTGTGGTGTGGTGTGGTTGTGGTGTGGTGTGTTGTGGTGTGGTGTGGTGTGTTGTGATATGGTGTGGTGTGTGTGGTATGGTGTGGTGTGGTGTGTTGTGTTGTGGTGTGTGTGGTGTGGTGTGTTGTGATATGGTGTGTGTGTGTGTATGTGATATGGTGTGGTGTGTGTGGTGTGGTGTGGTGTGTTGTGATATGGTGTGGTGTGGTGTGGTATGGTGTGTGGTGTGGTGTGGTGTGTTGTGTTGTGATATGGTGTGGTGTGGTGTGGTATGGTGTGGTGTGGTGTGGTAGTTGTAATGTGTGTACGGTAAGGTACTGTTTGGGTATGGGTGGGTGTGGTGTGGGTTGTTGTGATATGGTGTGGTGTGGTATGGTGTGGTGTGGTGTGGTGGTGTTGTGATATGGTGTGGTGTGGTGTGGTGTGTTGGTGATATGGTGTGGTGTGGTATGGTGGTGTGGTGTGGTGTGGTGTGGTTGTTGTGATATGGTTGTGGTGTGGTGTGGTGTGTTGTGGTGTGGTGTGGTGTGGTATGGTGTGGTGTGGTGTGGTGTGGTGATAGGGTGTGTGTGTTGTGATAGGTGTGGTGTGGTGAGGTGTGGTGTGGTGTGGTGTGGTGTGATATGGTGTGGTGAGGTGTGGATGTGGTGTGTTGTGGTGTGGTGTGGTGTGGTGTGTTGTGATATGGTGTGTGTGGTGTGATATGGTGTGGTGTGGTATGGTGTGTTGTGATATGGTGTGGTGTGGTGTGATATGGTGTGGTGGTGTGTTGTGATAGGGTGTGGTGTGTTGTGATATGGTGTGGTGTGGTGTGATATGGTGTGGTGTGG
>NC_134904.1:16535479-16540479 GCF_041734735.1 Babylonia areolata | reverse complement strand
GAAAATAGATAGTGAATGAATGAATGAATAAATACATAAATAGATAAAGGGAGATAAAACATATCTATGATGTGGTGTGAAAACCAGGTAACGTGTTACTGCTATGGTGTGGTCACATGTATCAAAGTGTCCGTAACAAAGCAGTTTAATCATATAATACAGTGCACCTTTTACATACTTCTGAGATGGAAAGGGGGGGGGGGTGACAGGGAGGTAGAGAAGGAGGAACAGAAGAGGAAGAGGGGACGGAGGAGGAGTTGAAGAAGAAGAAGTAGAGGAGGAGGAGGAGGAGGAAAAGCAGTAGGAGGAGGAGTTGAAGAAGAAGAAGTAGAGGAGGAGGAGGAGGAGGAAAAGCAGTAGGAGGAGGAGTTGAAGAAGAAGAAGTAGAGGAGGAGGAGGAGGAGGAAAAGCAGTAGGAGGAGGAGTTGAAGAAGAAGTAGAGGAGGAGGAGGAGGAGGAAAAGCAGTAGGAGGAGGAGTTGAAGAAGAAGAAGTAGAGGAGGAGGAGGAGGAGGAAAAGCAGTAGGAGGAGGAGTTGAAGAAGAAGAAGGAGGAGGAGGAGGAAAAGCAGTAGGAGGAGGAGTTGAAGAAGAAGAAGTAGAGGAGGAGGAGGAGGAGGAGGAGGAAAAGCAGTAGGAGGAGGAGTTGAAGAAGAAGAAGTAGAGGAGGAGGAGGAAAAGCAGTAGGAGGAGGAGTTGAAGAAGAAGAAGAAGTAGAGGAGGAGGAGGAAAAGCAGGAGGAGGAGGAGTTGAAGAAGAAGAAGTAGAGGAGGAGGAGGAGGAGGAAAAGCAGTAGGAGGAGGAGTTGAAGAAGAAGAAGTAGAGGAGGAGGAGGAGGAGGAAAAGCAGTAGGAGGAGGAGTTGAAGAAGAAGAAGTAGAGGAGGAGGAAGAGGAGGAAAAGCAGGAGGAGGAGGAGTTGAAGAAGAAGAAGGAGAGGAGGAGGAGGAAAAGCAGGAGGAGGAGGAGTTGAAGAAGAAGAAGGAGAAGGAGGAGGAGGAGTTTAGTAAAAAGAAGAAGAAGGAGGAGGAGGAGGAGAAGGAGGAGGAGTTTAAGAAGAAGAAGCAAGAGCAGACGACTGAAGAAGAAGAAGGAGGAGGAGAAGAAGGAGGAGGAGTAGGAGAAGAAGAAGAAGAAGAAGAAGGAGAGGAGGAGGAGGAGTAGGAGTAGGAGGAGTTTAAGAAGAAGAAGGAGGAGTAGGAAAAGCAGGAGGAGGAGGAGTTGAAGAAGAAGAAGGAGAAGAAGAAAAAGAAGAGGAGGAGTTGTTTAGGAAGAAGTAGCAAGATCAGAAGTAGAAGGAAGAAGGAGGAGGAGGAGGAGGAGGAAGAAGAAGAAGAAGAAGAAGAAGAAGAAGAGAGGTCTTTGTACAAGCTGCCCCCCTCCATTCATGACGTCTTTTTTTCCACCTGACTGACGATGGATTCAGTGCTGCTGCTCTGTGCCGCCAACACATCCTGTAGCCCCAGGTACACCTCTCTCTCTTTCCTCCTCTGTCTCTGTCTCTTTCCTCCTCTGTCTCTGTCTCTGTCCTCCTCTGTCTCTCTCTCTTTCCCCCTCTGTCTCTCTCTCTTTCCTCCTCTGTCTCTGTCTCTTTCCTCCTCTGTCTCTGTCCTCCTCTGTCTCTGTCTCTTTCCTCCTCTGTCTCTTTCCTCCTCTGTCTCTTTCCTCCTCTGTCTCTGTCTCTTTCCTCCTCTGTCTCTTTCCTCCTCTGTCTCTGTCTCTTTCCTCCTCTGTCTCTTTCCTCCTCCTGTCTCTGTCTCTTTCCTCCTCTGTCTCTGTCTCTTTCCTCCTCTCTGTCTCTTTCCTCCTCTCTCTCTGTCCTCTGTCTGTCTCTTTCCTCCTCTGTCTCTGTCTCTGTCCTCCTCTGTCTCTGTCTCTCTTCCTCCTCTGTCTCTTTCCTCCCTCTGTCTCTCTTTCCTCCTCCTGTCTCTGTCTCTTTCCTCCTCTGTCTCTCTTTCCTCCTCCTGTCTCTGTCTCTTTCCTCCTCTGTCTCTCTCTCCTCCTCTGTCTCTCTCTCTTTCCTCCTCTGTCTCTTTCCTCCTCTGTCTCTGTCTCTTTCCTCCTCTGTCTCTCTCTCTTTCCTCCTCTGTCTCTCTCTCTTCCCCTCTGTCTCTGTCTCTTTCCTCCTCTGTCTCTGTCTCTTTCCTCCTCTGTCTCTGTCTCTTTCCTCCTCTGTCTCTGTCTCTTTCCTCTGTCTCTCTCTCTTTCCCCCTCTGTCTCTCTCTTTCCCCCTCTGTCTCTCTCTCTTTCCTCCTCTGTCTCTGTCTCTTTCCTCCTCTTTTAAAAATTTTTAAAAAAAATCTTTTTTGTTTGTTTGGCCAGTTGAAATATTTCTGTGGACAAAGGGGTGGTGTGTCAGATAAATATGACCGTGTGTGTGTGTGTGTGTGTGTGTGTGTGTGTGTGTGTGTGTGAGAGAGAGAGAGAGAGAGAGAGAGAGAGAGAGAGAGAACAGACACAAAGAGACAGAGAGAGACACACAGACACAAAGACAGACAGACAGACACACACACACACAAAGACACACACACAGACACAAACACACACACACACACACACACAAAGACACACACACACACACACACACACACACACAGACACACACACACACAGACACACACACACACAAAGACACACACACACAGACACACACACACACAAACACACACACACAGACACACACACACACACACACACACACACACACACACACACACACACAGACACAAACACACACACAGACACACACACACACACACAAACACACACACAGACACACACACACACACACACACACACACACACACACACACACACACACACACACACACACACACACACACACACACACACACACACTGTGTCGGGTAATTAATGGGAAAGCCTTGTATGTGAAAGTGGGTGCGGATGAAGATGGGGAGCCACAGATGAGGTATGGTTTGGGATACAGCCTGCCTGCCTGCCTACTGGCTGTGGAGTAACACTTGGGGGAGTTGAGGGTCGGGGGCTGGGGGGTGGGGGTGGGGGAAGAAGATGAGTGGGGTAGGGGGATGGGAGGGAGGAAGGGGTGTAGGGAGGGTGGGGGGTCAGGGAAAACAGCCGTCCCCGGTAACGGAGTAGACAGCCTAACGACCTGACCGCCTCACCTCAAGCCCACCTCAGTCCACTCCGATGACTCTGGACTATACAGGGGGGGGGTGACCGGAGACAGTCATACCTGGGTTGGTGGCAAAGGTGTTGAGTCTGTGTGTTTGTGTATGTATATATATGTGTGTGTGTGTGGGCGGGTGGGGTACTCACTCGCCTCAGCCAGCCGCCGCTCTGACCACTTTATGCACGTCGGACCATCCTAGTTCCGACCGTCCTGAAGTCCTCTTGGTAGAGAGAGTGGGGATGTCGCTTGGGCAAGACACTCTCCATTACAATCAAATTCCAGCCCAGATGGTCGGGACACTGTTGCCTCCAGTGCTGTGCTGATAGTCATAGTCGGACACGACCGACTGTCACACATACATGTATATATGTTATGTGCAAATACATGTTGAAGGGAGTGTGATAGTCGAGACACTGGTATTAGGCATGGTTCTTCGTGGATCCCTCGGTGTCCAGTGGACATGAAGGAACGCCAAAATCGGGGTTTGAGATACATTTTCAATTGAAGTTTGCAACTTCAGTGTTTTGGCTGTGTGTTGCATTTGCGTGGTGTTGTTAAAAAAGCCCCTGGGATGCAGTGTTTAGAGAGCTGCTTCACTTGTTTTTTGTGGTCAAGGAACTAGGGTGTGACTGTTACGTCGATCATTTCAGTTTAGTTTCAGCCTGTGGACTACTGTGGACAGTTTGAATGGATCGTTTCTGATCCACAAAACCTATAAACTACACTGGGCTGTTCGGTGAAACGCCGTTGGTAATACGTTGCTGATACAGCTTCCGGGAATAATTGCTCTCGAGTATATCCACATAATCGTCGAGTCGGAAGACTGGAGCTTGTGATTGGCTGTCGGTTCAACGGATCTTGGAAACGATTGGACCCCGAGACAGTTCGTGTTCGGATCACGTGGGCGTTGTCTGTAAGGAGGCTGAATCCGAGGTGCTCATTAAACAGGTTCGTTTCTTTCTTTATTTCCACTGTCTTCTGTCTGTCTGTATTTTTTTCTTTCTTCTTTCTTGCTGTGTGTCAGACATCTTCCACACAGGAAAATCACGACTGAAAGTAGACGGCTTAGTTGTCGGGTTAGTTCAACGCCAGTGCAGACAGTGCGACATACAGACTGACAAAACCGACTCTCTGATAAATAGCCCACTGTTTTTGACCGCTGCATATTATATTACAGATTATGCAGTTTGTACAGAGTATGCATACAGATTTTTTTTTTTAGAAAACTGTCCATGAACGTTATGATATAGGAAAACAAAATCATATTTTTCTTTCTTGAAGGTCCGCCAAGTTGTTCCATGCGTTACTGCGATTTCTCAAAAGAAGGAGAAGGAGGAGGAGTTTAAGAAGAAGAAGAAGAAGCAAGAGCAGACGAAGAAAGAGGAGGAGGAGGAGGAAAATCATATGTAGGTAGCTTCATGATTGTGCACATGATGTGTGCAAAAATATTTCGGACAAAACAACAAAGACACGGAAGATAAAGAGTGGTGAGAACCTTGACCAGAAGGTACACAAAACTAAGGGGTGAAGTGGCGGTGATGTCAGCCTGATTGCGGATGATGATGGGCAGCAGCAGTACTGACGTTTGTATTTACAATACAGAAAAAGTTAGCCGCGCTAGTATATGCTTGCGAGAGACAGAGAGAGACAGAGAGAGACAGATACAGAACAGACAGACAGACAGACAAAAAGACAAAGGGACACACACACACACACACACACACACACACAGACAGACAGATACAGAACAGACAGACAAAAAGACAACGGGACACAGAGAGAGACAGACAGACAGAGAGATACAGAACAGACAGAAAGACAAAGAGACAGGCAGACAGATATAGAACAGA
>NC_134904.1:16520479-16522979 GCF_041734735.1 Babylonia areolata | reverse complement strand
AAAAGAAAAAAGAAAAAAAGATTTTTTTTGGTTTTAAATGAAGAGAAAAAAAAAAGAGAGTAGAATCTGCAGTGATAAAATTAATGAAGTTATCGACGCTCAAATATCTTAGGGCTATGTATTCCGGTCTGTGGTGACGGCGGATTGTGCTTGAATTCTTATCATAACCTCCCAAGAGATGGGGGGGTGCTGCTTTTGTGCGTACGAGAGGTAGCGGATGGATTGAAGGATAGGAGTGCAAGGCGTTTTATGAAGATATTATTATTATTATTATTATTATCATCATCTTGCTGTGTGTTTCAGAAGTTAGTGAGTATTTTGTGGCAGACGCATTTCCGAAAACCCAGTAATGTTGTGAGTTCTTCATTTTGTCGTCAGCTGTCTGCTGTGATTCCGTTTCCTTATTTTTGACTCACTTGTGTAAACAAAGTGAGTTTATGTTTTAACCCGGTATTCGGTTGTGTGTGTGTGTGTGTGTGTGTGTGTGTGTGTGTGTGTGTCCGTGGTAAACTTTAACATTGACATTTTCTCTGCAAATACTTTGTCAGCTGACACCAAATTAGGCATAAAAATAGGAAAAATTCAGTTCTTTCCAGTCATCTTGTTTAAAACAATATTGCACCTCTGGGATGGGCACACAAAAAAAAAAAAAAAATAGTGAAGCCTAATTATATGCAAACTGCATTTACTGTTATATTTCTATTTTTTGTATTCTCTAAACGTGGCACTTTGATCTGATATTCTGACCCAACAACAGGAGCAGTCATTATTATCATTTTTTGTTTAAACAGGAACTTCTTTTGCTAAGCATAAAAGTTTTATTTATTTTGCAAACGTTTTGGTGCAGATAGTAAAAAAGGGAAATTACTCTGTAATTAATGCTAGGGGACTTAATTCGAATCTGATTAGGACTTTTTTTTCTTTTTTTTTTAACGTGAAGCTTTATAATAACAAATACAGAACACATTTTAACGATTAGATTTTTTTTTAAAGTGTATCACAAGTGAGTCTTGAAGGCCTTGCCTCTCTTGTTTTTTTGTTTTTTTTAACTCGGGTTTGACATTGTTCAGACATACATACATAGATGCTGTGATTCCTTGCTGACATACGTTGTTCAGTCTTCCATTGCGCGAGCTGACATAAACAAACAACTAGTTTTAAGTCCTTGGGCAAGTGGTTTGGTCTTGAAAGGACTCACGGCGACATTATTATATCATTTTGTTTTGTATTTCAAGTAGCAGATACATATTTGTTGTTAGTTTTAACAGCAAATCAACAGGAGAAACTTTGGAAAAGTAATACGAAGTCTTTGGAAAATAATGCGAAGTCTTATTAATATCTGCTTTATTTGATCGCATAAGACAACTAGGCGTAGATCTGGAGCTTTACTTTCAAGAATAGACAAGAAAACAAGTGATGAGATATTTAGACCTGGTGTGATACGGAGCTTTACTTTCAAGAATAGACAAGAAAACAAGTGATGAGATATTTAGATCTGGTGTGATACGGAGCTTTACTTTCAAGAATAGACAAGAAAACAAGTGATGAGATATTTAGACCTGGTGTGATACGGAGCTTTACTTTCAAGAATAGACAAGAAAACAAGTGATGAGATATTTCGTCCTGGTGTGATACGGAGCTTTACTTTCAAGAATAGACAAGAAAACAAGTGATGAGATATTTAGACCTGGTGTGATACGGAGCTTTACTTTCAAGAGTTTCAGTTTCAGTTTCAGTAGCTCAAGGAGGCGTCACTGCGTTCGGACAAATCCATATACGCTACACCACATCTGCCAAGCAGATGCCTGACCAGCAGCGTAACCCAACGCGCTTAGTCAGGCCTTGAGAAAAAGAGAAAAAAGGTGAATAAATAATAGATAAGCTTACATAAATAAATAATAATTATAGAAAAAAGAATAGACAAGAAAACAAGTGATGAGATGTTTGGATCTGGTGTGATAAGGAGCTTTACTTTGAAGAATAGACAAGAAAACAAGTGATGAGATATTTAGACCTGGTGTGATACGGAGCTTTACTTTCGAGAATAGACAAAAAAAGAAGTGATGAGATATGTAGACCTGGTGTGATACGGAGCTTTACTTTCTAGAGTTTCAGTTTCGGTTTCAGTGGCTCAAGGAGGCGTCACTGAGTTCGGACAAATCCATATACGCTACACCACATCTGCCAAGCAGATGCCTGACCAGCAGCGTAACCCAACGCGCTTAGTCAGGCCTTGAGAAAAAGAGAAAACAAAAGAAAAAAAAGGTGAATAAATAATACATAAATAAATTAAAAAAAAAAATTGTAATATAGAAAAAAAAAAAAAAAAATAGACAAGAAAACAAGTGATGAGATATTTTACAGACAAATGAGAAAACTATAGGAACGGTGAAGCAGACAGTTGACACAGAAATGACAAGTGACCAAAAGAAAGGAAAAGAAAACTGAGGCTGATGAAAATTGACTCGTTTGTGAAACTCCATAAAGCAAAATAATACGA
>NC_134904.1:16497979-16515479 GCF_041734735.1 Babylonia areolata | reverse complement strand
GTGTCGGGCAGGACCTCAGCCATGGAGCAGGCCTTCTCGGCCCTGCTGGACGACATCGAGACCTTCAGCGCCTCGGAGGGCACCGCCTCGGAGGGGTCCGACCTGGACTTCAGCGACGGCGACGACCCTCTGACGGCGCTGCGTTCCGCTGCCGCCTCCACCGACAACGTCGCTGCCTCCGCCTCATTCTCCTCTTCCCCTGCCGACAAGGACGACGTGAAAGACGTGCTGGCAGTGCCCGACAGGGAGGAGTCCTCTCACACACCTCGCTCCGCCAGGACTCAGGACGGGGCGACGTCTGGTGTGAAGAGGAGTCACTCGTGGAGCATCAAGACCAGCAAGGCCGCCGCGCCGCTGGTGACGGTGAGGGAGGAGGGCAGTGTGGACAAGAAGACCCCGACAGCAGCATCAGCAGCTCCGGCAGTGTGTGTCGTCAGCAGTGAAGCGAAGTCTGTGAAGCAGCAGGAGGAGGAGGAGGAGGAGCGGTTTCAGAACTTGGAGGCCATGCCGCTCACCGCGCCTGACACCGTGGAGAGCGGTAGGGTGGAGGAGGTGGGGGTGGAGAGGGAGGAGGAGGAGGAGGGGGCAGTGTCGGAGCCCGGCAGAGCGACAGAGGACGGTGGGGAGCTGGGCACGGGAGGTGTTGGTCACAGCCAGGACGTACCGCTGCTGCTGCTTCCTGTGGTGTCTGCAGACATGGTCAGTTCATTGTTCCTGTCTTCTCTCTCTCTCTCTGTGTGTGTGTGTGTGTGTGTGTGTGTGTGTGTGTGTGTGTGTGTGAGTGACGCGACATAAAAAAAATCATCATCAAAACACACACACACACACACACACACACACTATATATATATATATATATATATATATATATATATATATATATATATATACACACACACACACACACACACACTATATATATATATATATATATATATATATATATATATATATATATATATATATATAGTGTGTGTGTGTGTGTGTGTGTGTGTGTGTGTGTGGTGTTGTTGTTGTTGTTGTTGTTGTTGTTGTTGTTGTTGTTGTTTCTTTGTGACCACAGCTTTGAATGACTTGCCGTTTGTTGTGGGGTGTAATCTAACGCGCACCCCCACACCCTCCCCCTCCCCCTCCCCCATCCCCGCACACGCACACTAAGCCCAACAACAATAACAACTGAATCGCTTTGCATGTACACAGCATCAAAACAATTAGCTATACTTATGATTACAACCCACACAACACACAACAAACAACACTTTAGCAACAAAACGGTTTGCAATGACCAACTTACGATTACCCAGCTACCTGACGAGATTTGTTCAGCACGACACCATTGTCACTTGTCTCCTCAACACTGTTGAGGAGTCCCTTGCTGTGTTTGACGTCTGCTTCAATTTCTGCTATTTCTTTTTTCTTTTTCTTTTCTTTTCTAATTGTCTGTCTGTCCGCCCATCGCTCTCACCATCCGTCTATCTATCTGTCCATGTATGTATGTATATATGTATGTATGTATGTATCTATGTATGTATGTAACTATCTATCTATCTGTCTATCTATATTTAATTTGCACAGTAAAATCTACATTTGACGAAAGAATATTCAGTATCGATTGTTGAGTTGATGTATGTCTTTGCCAACTTTTTTTCTCTTTAAATTCTACCCAATGAGGACATAGTGTTCCGTCTTCTATTAACACTATTTCTTTAATGCTTTGAAGATAATGTCGACACAACTATATGTATTCATGTACTTGTTGCACGTATTGTATGTATTCGATGATGCATGCAGTCCTTCGGGGAAAAAAAACCCCAAAACAAACAAACAAACAAAAACCATCCCCCAATCATTCAAATGTGTCCACAGACTTCCAGTTATTGACGATTCCGAGAGAAGTCCCCATCGATATCTTCAGGACCAATAATTTAAAAAAACCCATCCCCCAATCATTCAAATGTGTCCACAGACTTCCACTTATTGACGATTCCGAGAGAAGTCCCCATCGATATCTTCAGGACCAATAATTTAAAAAAAAACATCCCCCAATCATTCAAATGTGTCCACAGACTTCCACTTATTGACGATTCCGAGAGAAGTCCCCATCGATATCTTCAGGACCAATAATTTGTTCTCTCTTGATGATATCTAGTAATTCCAACGCGGCAATAATTATAGAATTAAACCCACCTTTTGACAACATAATGTTCCATCTTTTGTCAGTGGCGTAAATTTGACCCCCCCCAACCCCCTCCCCCACCCCCCCCGCCCCCGCCCCACACCCACAATCTCCCCTCACCCCCATTTTATGATTCGACCTGACATTCAACCCTCAATGACAGACTAGTAGTCAGCGCTCCGTTGACACAGCGCTCGACGTCGGCAGAGGAAAAAAAGAATATGAAAGATAACTGTCTCCCTAAATCTTCCCCGGGGGGGGGGGGGGGGGGGGGGCCTTCCAATCAAATCATGTTTGTTTATAGACCCCGAGTGCCTTGAAGTCAGCGTTATGAACAGCGAGACAAACACCCACATCTCTGAAGTGCTGACAGGGCGGCTCAAGAGACGGTGGTGGGTGGTGGGGGTGGGGGGCTGGGGGGATGGTGGGGGGGCGGTAGAGAGAGAGAACTTTGGCCATGAATTTTGGGCGTGTCGGAATGTGTGGGGAAGTCGTTGTGGAGAGTGCTCTCATCTGTACGTGTTAAAGAGCAGCCTCCTTCACACTGTGAATAGTCAGCTGGCTATGGCAGGGTCGGGGGGATGGAGGGGGTTAGGCGGGGGCGGTGGAGGGGGGTGGGGGAGATGGGAGGTGGGGGGGGGGATCTTACCGTCAGCATTCCCGTCTGGACGATTTGGGGATTTTTTTTTTATTTAACGCTTTGTTTTAGCCGTGAAAGCGACTACACAAGAATATGGATATATGTGGAGTGATGGCCTTGAGGTAACGCGTCCGCCTAGGAAGCGAGAGAATCTGAGCGCACTGGTTCGAATCACGGCTCAGCCGCCGATATTTTCTCCCCCTCCACTAGACCTTGAGTGGTGGTCTGGACGCTAGTCATTCGGATGAGACGATACCCCGAGGTCCCGTGTGCAGCATGCACTTAGCGCACGTGAAAGAACCCACGGTAACAAAAGGGTTGTTCCAGGCAGAATTCTGTAGAAAAATCCACTTTGAGAGGAAAAACAAATGAAAAATTGCACGCAGGAAAAAAAGAAAAAAAGAAAAAGAAAAAGTGCGGCGCTGTAGTGTAGCGACGCGCTCTCCCTGGGGAGAGCAGCCCCGAATTTTATACAGAGAAATCTGTTGTGATAAAAAGAAATACAAATACAGATACAAATATCGTGGGTTGAAATAGTGTGTGTGTGTGTGTGTGTGTGTGTGTGTGTGTGTGTGTGTGTGTGTCAAGTCAAAATGATCTTTATTGAGGGTAAAAGAATAAGCTTATGCAGCTTTTTTACATCCTGCCCTCATAAAAAAGAGAAGAAAATTATTAATTTTTTTTAATTTAAAAAGGAAGAAATGGGGGAAGTGGGGGTCTGGAAAAGATATATGGAAATAAACAATTACAAGAAATACACAAAAATTCTAGCGAGAACAACAACAACAACAACAGAAATAATACAAGCGTAAAAAGCAATAAATTTACATATGATACTGACACGATTACAACATGCAATGCGACACTCTTACATCATTAACTTAATTCAGGAAGAAAAGAGAGAGAGGAAAAACGAGAGAGAAAGCTACATATATATACATGCACATACACACACACACACACACACACACACACACATATATATATATATATATATATATATATATAGAGAGAGAGAGAGAGAGAGAGAGAGAGAGAGAGAGAGAGAGAGAGAGAGAGAGAAACAGACAGACGGGTAAAGGTAACAGTCGAGAGATGGAAAGGAGACAGAAATTCAGAAGGACAGAGAAGGTTTAAAGTTAGAAAAATAGACAGACAAGTATATAGACAGCAGATACAATGATAGTCAAATCGAAGGATCAAGGGATCATATTTTTTCCATCAAATATTTCTTAAGTGCTTTTTTGAATGGTTGCTTTAGACGACATGACTTTAAAGAAGGAGGTAAACCATTCCATATCGTTCCCCCAGAATATGTTAAACTAGATTTATATAAATTGTTTCGGGGTCGTGGAAAAGATAGTTTGTGAGTGTGTCTATTTTCATTAGTAATAAAATTCTGGGTTATTTTCTTTGGTGCCGTTCCATTCGCTATACTGTGCATACACATACATTTATTAAGTAACAGTCGACTTTTGAGCGGAAGAATGTCTAAATTTTTATAGTCATTATCTGTCAAAGTATTAGATTTTAGTTTAATCAGTTTTAGAGCTCTTTTGTGCAAGCGACTGATGTGTTTGAGGTTAGTTTCGCTGGCATTATCCCACAACGTGGATGCATAGTTTATGAGAGATAGAATGTGTGCGTGAAAAAATAGCTTCCTAGAATGAAGATTGAGAAAATGTTTAACCTTGCTAAGCTGGTATATTCTTTTGGAAATTCTTTTTCCTAGATCAGCAATATGATCAGTCCATGACAGGTCATTGTCTATTATGACCTCCAATACTTTGTGTGTTGTAACTTCTTCAATTGTTTTCCCGTGGATGTATAAAGGTGTAAAGGAGGTATGCATTTTTTGTCGCTTCTGTCGTGTCGTCACATACATACATTTAGTTTTGCCTGTATTTAGAGACATGTGGTTCAGCTCAGTCCATTTGACCAAACTATCTATATTGTTCTGAAGCTCATTTACAAGTTCAGTTGGATTATCACTATTTGACTGAAGTGAGGTGTCGTCCGCGAACATTTCGCATGTGCATTGTATATGTAATGGCAAGTCATTTATATATATGGAAAATAAAAGTGGCCCAAGCACTGATCCTTGTGGTACACCAAATTTTACAGGCAGTAAATCAGACCTGCTAGAACTGATTTCAACCAACTGATGACGGTCACTGAGAAAGGAGATAAAAAAATCTAAAGCATCATTTGACAAATTGTAATGTGAGAGTTTTCTAACAAGAAGAGAGTGGTTAATTATGTCAAAAGCCTTGGCGAAGTCAACAAAGAGAATACCTGTGAACACATTATTGTTTATGTTTGAAAGGCATCTTTCAATAATTTGTATAAGAGCTGTGTGACAGGAGTGATTTTCCCGAAAACCTGATTGGTTTTCGTGTATCAAATCATATTTCTTAAGATAGGAATTAAGGTGAGATTGCACATGTCTTTCAAGTGGTTTGGACAAAACAGACAGTATAGAAATAGGTCTATAGTTAGAGGGATTATCTCGGTCTCCTGCTTTGTACAGTGGTATAACCTTAGCTTGCTTAAATTTTAATGGGAAAACCTGTTTATCAATACATAAATTATATACATAGGTGAGAGTATCTGATATATATGCTGCACTGGCCTTTAGTATTTTACCATCGATTCCATCTAAGTCTCTTGTTCCAGATTGTTTCAGGCGTAGTAAGCTATGAAATACTTCGTTTATTGTCACAGGTGGTATATTAAAGTTAGCTGAGATGTTTTTCGAGTCACAGTATTGTTTCAGTAGTTTTTAGTTCGTTTTCATTTGTTTTATCATTTACAATTATATTGTTGGCAATGTTAGCAAAATGATAGTTTAACTTTTTTTAAACTTTTTTTTTTGGTGTGTGTGTGTGTGTGTGTGTGTGTGTGTGTGTGTGTGTGTGTGTGTGTGTGTGTGTGTGTGTGCGTGCATACGTGCGCGCGTGTGTGTATGTGTTTGTGTGTGTGTGTGTGTGTGTGTGTGTGTGTGTGTGAACCAGGCAGAGAGAGAGAGAGAGAGAGAGAGAGAACAGCTGAGTAATCATGGATTAGGCGAATCGGGATGACACCACTTTTGTTGTACTTTGATTTCTTGGATACGGCCCAGTTTTTTTTGTTTTGTGTGTGTGTGTGTGTGTGTGTGTGTGTGTGTGTGTGTGTGTGTTGTTTAAGTGGGTCAGTAGATTATGTTTGTCTTACCTGATGCCCTCGTTGACTTGTCGTACGTTTCACCTTCTCTTCTGTGTTTGCCAGAGTTTGTTTTCCTTCGTCGTGAAATTATATACTGTTGTGGCTGACGGGCGCGGCAAGGAAAGATGACATTTCAGCTTATCCAGATAAAAAAGGAAAAAAAATTAAAAAAACACACACACAAAAACTTGCCACCCACCCCCTGCCCTAACCCCCCCAAAAAAAACAAAACACACACACAAAAAAACACCAAACAAACCAACAAAAACAACAACATCAACAAAAAAACAAACAAACAAAAAACAATAAAAAAAAAAAAGACCCCAAAACAAAACATCGCTGCAGTGGATTGGCAGACTTGAATCTTGGTGGATGTTTGGTGCACAGTGAGTTGAGGAGGCTTGATTTCATGGGTTAACGAAAACGGCGGGATAGGTTTCATTTAATGAAAACAGGGTGGGTTCGTCATACTGAAAACAGGGTAGGTTCCTTATACTGAATACTGAAAACAGGGGGCAGGTTCCTTATACTGAAAACTGGGGGCAGTTCCTTATACTGAAAACAGGGCAGGTTCCTTATACTGAAAGGGGATGGGTTCTTTATAAAACAAAAGAAAAAAAAGAACAGCAAAAAACAACAAAAAACCCCCCAAAACAAACAAAACCAAACAAAACAATAAATAAAACAAAACAAAACGGGGTGGGTTTCTAATGATGAAAACGAGGTAGGTTCCTTATAATGAAAGGGGATGGGTTCTTTATAAAAAACAAAAACAAAAAAAAAAACCCCAAATAACCAACTAAACAAACACACAAAAACAACCACAAAACAAGCAAACAAACAACAACAACAAAACAAAAACAAAAACGGGTGGGTTTCTAATGATGAAAACGAGGTAGGTTCCTTATAATGGAAACTGGGTAGGGTCCTTTATGCACGTTTCTTGTCCGAAATTGAGATCATTTTTGTTTCTTGTTCTTTATTTCCCCCTCTACCTCCTCCCCCCCCCAGCACTCGACCCAACGAAATCTTCTTCTTCTGATTAATTCCTCGCTACATTTTTTGTGTATGAAAATAATTCAAAGGCATGAAAGTTAGAAAAAAAACCCACACCCAAGCAATGTGTATGTGACCACCAATTGAAACAATAATTGATATATTGTGGACTGATACGTCGTTACAAATCAGTTGTGTACAATACAATGCAATACAATATGCGATACAACAATGTTACAATACAATACAATACAATACAATGCTACACAATACAATACAATACAATACAATGCAATGCAACAATGCACGATACAACAGTATAACAATACAATACAGTGCAATGAAATGCAGTGCAATACAATACAATGCAACACAATACAATGCAATACAATACACGATACAACAGTGTAACAATACAATACAATGCAATAAAAATTTTAATGCAGTACAATACAATACAAAGCAACACAATGCAATGCAATGCAACACAACACAGCACAATACAATACAATACAACACAATGCAATGCAACACAATACAATACAATACAACACAGTACAATACAATGCAACACAATATAATACAATGCAATGCAACACAATACAATACAATACAACACAACACAATACAATGCATTGCAACACAACACAACACAACACAATACAATACAACACAGTACAATACAATGCAACACAATATAACACAATACAATACAACACAATACAATGCATTGCAACACAACACAGAACAACACAATACAATACAACACAATACAACACAGTACAATACAATGCAACACAATATAATACAATGCATTGCAACACAACACAACACAATACAATACAATACAATACAATACAACACAACACAATACAATACAATACTATACAACACAACACAATACAATACAATACAATGCAACACAATGCAATGCAGTGCAGCTCAACACAACACAACACAGCACAATACAACACAATACAATACGATGTAACGCAACGCAAACAACACACGACACAACACGATGAAATGAATTTACATTACGACTCAATACAAACATTCTCTCCAAGACAGTTCGATTGACTGGTGCGAATTCTTCCAGGGTATATTCTCATATTATAAATACTAAATAGGTGAAGCCAGATACTTTCTTTTATGAATCAAAAAGAAGTGTTTATTCATCAGCAGTTCTGAAACACCCCCCTTCAGGTGTGTTCACTCAATATAGCGCCCGTCGGTTAACACGTACGTATCTGCATTGCCTTCTGACGTACAACCACTCGTACAGGAGTGCGCATATTCACGCGCCCGAACGCATACGCGCACATACACGCGCACAACCTTTTTGTCTCTACCACGATGCGTGGTGAAAATTCCTGTGCCAGAACTGTCAACGGCAACTGTCGACGATTCCAATCGCAAGTCGGGCGACATACCTACGTTCTCTGCTGATATAAAACTATGATCACACACACACACACACACGCACACACGCGCGCGCACACACACACACACACACACACACACGTACACGTACACGTACACGCACACGCACACGCACACAGTTTAGCTTTGATCTTGACAGGCAGTCAAGTGTTTGCGGAGAGGGTCGGAATCCTAGTCAATCCCATGACTTTATATGTGAAAGATTACGACTCCCTACCTCTCTGCCTGTCTCTCTGTCTGTCTGTCTGTCTCTGTCTGTGTCCACTGTTTGTCTGTGTGTCTGTCTCTGTCTTTGTCCCTGTCTGTCTCCTGTTTGTCTGTGTGTCTGTCTCTGTCTCTGTATCTGTCTGTCTGTATCGCTTTGTCTCTCTCTCTCCCTCTCCTGTCTCTCTCTCTCTCTATGTCTGTCTCTGTCTCTATTTCTCTCTCTTTCTGTGTGTGTGTGTGTGTGTGTGTGTGTGTGTGTGTGTGTGTGTGTGTGTGTGTCTTTCTGTCGCTCTTTCTCTGTCTCTCTGTCTGTCTCCCTCTCTCTCTCTCTCTCACCAGCTCTCCAGATCTTCTGGCTGCCCATAAATCTGTCCATAGCACCTCGGAGCCTATCTGTCGTTTCATACTTCATCAGTCAACTTACCTCTGGCCTCGTTTCAGCAGAACAGCTGATTTAGGGCCTCAGTTACCCTGACCCCGCCCTGGCCTTTCAAAAACGAAGAAAAAGAAAAAGAACTGGACCATGGTCATTCTGGTGTAACCTTTCTGCACAAGATCCCTTGCGTGTCTCTGGCGGGAGCATTTCTATGTATCACCCAGGTCTACGTTTCCCCCCATCTCTGAGTTTCCCCTGAACGGTGACCCATGGGGAACATGTACATGTAGGGAATATAAATCGGTTGGATTTCTGTGCACATTGTTGGTGCAGTTTGTATCGTTTGAAGTTAGATGCTTTTGTGTTCAGATAGTACTCTAAACGCAGCGTTATTTCAACTACTTAATTACAAGTCAGTTATGTATTGGTATCCTTGCCATATAGGAAAAACAAATAAAACTGCACACAGGAAAAAAAAAAAGGGGGGGGGGGGGGCGCCATAGTGTAGCGACGCGCTCTCCCTGAGAAGCCCGAATTTCACACAGTCCCCCATGGGAACTTTTTTATTTTATTTTATTTTAAAATAAATCTGGACTTGTTTTGTGGGAACTTAGACCAGGGGAACATAGACCTGGTGGCATATAGACCTCTGGGAACTTAGATCTTGGGAAACATAGACCTGATGGGATATATCACACAGACAATGGGTAACTTATATTTAGGGTAACTTAAACCAGGAGGGGTGTGTGTGCGTGGGGGGGGGGGGGGGAGAGACATAAACCAGGGGGGAACATAGACCTGGGAGAAGAGAAATGATCTCATGTCCGCCCAGATATCTACCTCCCGTTTCCACAATCGCCAGATCACCCCTCCCCCCCCCGCCCCCACCACCTTTCGTTGTATTTCTGCTGAACAAGCTGAGAACAGCGTTGAGGCATGTTGAATGGATTTTCTTTTCTTTTCTTTTTTCTGTGGTAACAAGTAGATCTATTTCACCTCCCGAGGGTGTGCACACCGTGATTTAAAGAAAACTCTTGCTGCCTGTCCAAAGTGCTTCAACCCGCAGCTTTCATCTTCCTGCCTAGCAAACCCAGAACGTTGTTGATTAAAGCATGCTAAACAGATATCCCTGTGGCAACAAGTGGGCTGTATTTTGCCTTGGGGTGTGCAGTATCGTGATTGAAACAGCTCTTGTCGCGTGTCCAAAGTATGGCCGAAAGTGGTCTTGGGTTTGCCGTGAGAGTGTCGGTTGCAGTGTCATGTCCTCCGTGCAGTGTCTGACTCAGTCAAGCTCCTTGGGGAGGACTGTTGTAAAACCCCCATGGCCGGGAGAATGAAGATGTAACTTGGGCAAGACAGTCCACCTTTGTCAACTTATAAACCAGAGAGAGAGAGAGAGAGAGAGAGAGAGAGAGAGGGAGAGAGAGAGACTTCGAAGTATACCTTTTGGAGAGGTGGATTGGGAGGAGCCAACAGCGGAGGAGGGAGACTGTTGATTGTATTGTATTGTATTGTATGCATCGTATTGCATCGTATCGTATCGTATTGTATTGCATCGTATCGTATCGTATCGTATCGTATTGTAATGCATCGTATCGTATTGTATCGTATTGTATTGTATTGCATCGTATCGTATCGTATCGTATCATATCGTATCGTATTGTATTGCATCGTATCGTATCGTATATCGTATCGTATCGTATTGCATCGTATCGTATCGTATCGTATCGCATCGTATCGTATCGTATTGCATCGTATCGTATCGTATTGCATCGTATCGCATCGTATCGTTTTGCATCGTATCGTATCGTATTGTATCATATCATATCGTATTGTATCGTATCGCATCGCATCGTATCGTATCGTATTGCATCGTATCGTATCGTATTGTATCATATATCGTATCGTATTCTATTGCATCGTATCGTATTGCATCGTATCGTATTCTATTGCATCGTATCGTATCGTATTGCATCGTATCGTATTCTATTGCAGCGTATCGTATTGCATCGTATCGTATCGTATAGTATCGTATCGTATTGTGTTGTATTGAGTTTAGTCACAACAAATTTCTCTGTATGAAATTCCTTCGAGCTGCTGCACTGGTACAGTGTAACGCCACCCATTTCTTCTTCCTTTTTTTCCCTGTCTGCAGATCTATATATAGCCCACCCCACACACCCCCGGGCTGAAGGCAGGACTGGTTTTAAACATTTCATGGCGGATTCCATAAACGGCTTCCACCTTCGAATATTTTTTTCCACATTAATTTCCTCGCAACGGGGGTGTGGTAGGCGGAAGGGGGTGTAGTGATGGCCTAGAGGTAACGCGTCCACTTAGTAAGCGAGAGAATCTGAGCGCGCTGGTTCGAATCACGGCTCAACCGCCGATATTTTCTCCCCCTCCACTAGACCTTGAGTGGTGGTCTGGACGCTAGTCATTCGGATGAGACGATGAACCGAGGTCCCGTGTGCAGCATGCACTTAGCGCACATAAAAGAACTCACGGCAACAAAAGCGTCATTCCTGGAAAAATTCTGTAGAAAAATCCACTTTGATAGGAAAACCAAATAAAAACTGTACGCAGGAGGGAAAAAAAAAAAAAAAAAAAAAAAAGGGTGGCGCTGTAATGTAGCGACGCGCTCTGGAGAGAGCAGCCCGAATTTCACACAGAGAAATCTGTTGTGACAAAAAGAGAAATACAACGTGTTTGGGGTTTGGGAGGGGTGTGTGTGGGGGAGACTAAAGGTTGGTGTGAGGACTCCGATAAGCGTGTCACTGTCACTGAAGCCATCAAGGAGCGCGCTGTCCCAATTCCTGGCCACCCACTCACTCACTCACCCTCACACGCTCCCGCAACCTACCCTCCCACCACCCACCCACACACACACACACATTTACACACCCTCGCCGGACCTTGTGAGAGTGTGGGTGTGGCGTGGGGGAGAGGTGTGGAAGAGTTGTAGGGTCTGATAGACACCAGTGGGGGGGGGGGGGGGAGGGGTGGGAAGTGATGGAGGGTTTGGGTTGGAGGGTGGGGGGGTTGATGTGTTGGCTGGTAAGTTGATCACACTTACATTGTTAGTTGTGGGCCTCATAAATCCTTCTGACCATCACACTCCCTCCAACCTCTGGCCCCCTCCCCTCCGCCCCCCCCTCTCCCCCCTCCGCTCCACAGACACACACAGACACAGACACAGACACACACACACACACACACACACGCAGACACACACTCAGGAGTTACGGGGGATGGTTGTCCACTGTCTTTCCCTCTCCACTGTCCAGATCTGGGGGACAGCGTGGCCAGGATCACGTGCGGTGCGCCGAGCTGCTTGTAGAAAACAGCGTGTGGACATAAATATCGTGCTGTCAGCCCCCCCCCCCCCCCCCCCCCCCCACCCCCGCTGCCCGCCTGTTCTCTCTCTCTCTCTCTCTTCCCCTCCTATTCTTTTTCTTCTCTGGTGGAAGGGGAAGATTAATAATTCTTGTCTCTCCCCCCCCCCCCGTCCCTCCGCACCCCCCACCCCCATGTGGAGGGAAATAGATTAATTCTGGTTGTTTCGTGAATCAGTGAGTGTTCTGTTGTCTTCCGGAGCCGACTACATCGTTTATTCATCAGGCTGAACATTGTTATTCAGGGATGGTGTCTGTGTGTGTGTTGGGGGGGGGGGGGGGGGGGGGGTTGCGGGATGAGAGATTGGCTGGTTCCCAGAGAGAGGTTTTTCCAACTTGTGTTTTGCAGAACGGATCTGAAAGACATAATATTTTGCAGGAAGGGTGAAAGGGGTCTCCGGAGGGGAGGTTATACTTGCTAATAAGGTCTTTGTAGTAAGAAACTTGTTTGTTTCTTCTAGTTAAACTATTCTTTTGCTGGACGCACGGATTCATTGTTGATTTTGGATCGCTAGAAGTGTGTTTTGGGGGTGGGTTTTGTGTGTGTGTGTGTGTGTGTGTGTGTGTGTGAGAATTTACCATTGTTTGGCGGCCGTTGGTGGCCTTGTCGGCTGATGGGGATTCAGGTGTGGTGTGAATTTCTCATCAGCCACAGAACCAGGTGGCGGCTATGATAGGGAAGGTTTACCGTTGAAAATGCCTCTGCAGGACTTGTGTCGGGAGATTAATGGGGAAGTACAATTGAGAAACCTATACGGCACTTGTGACAGGAGATTTATGGAGACAGTATCCTTGTAAACGTTGTACAAAACTTGCGATGGGAGAAGAATGGGGGGGAGTACCATTGACAAACACATTCCAGACATTTGATAGGAGAAGAGGAGGGGGAGGGGTGGGGGGCGTACCACTGCCAAACGTCCAGAAGACTTGTAACAGGAGAAGAGTAAGGAAGAACTATTGGCAGACCTCTACAAGACTTGTGACGGGAGAACAATGAACAAAATGAACAATGAACAAATGTTTTATTGAGGGTAACTGGATAAGCTGGAAGCTTCTTTACACCATGCACTCCCTCACACACAAACACACACACCCACTCACACGCACAAAAGATGAAAAAGGAAGAAAAAAAAACACTATTGGCAGAGAAGAGTAAGGAAGCACTATTGGCAGACCTCAACAAGACTTGTGACAGGGGAAGAGTGAGGAAGAGCTATTGGCAGACCTCAACAAGACTTGTGACAGGGGAAGAGTGAGGAAGAGCTATTGGCAGACCTCTACAAGACTTGTGACAGGGGAAGAGTCAGGAAGAGCTATTGACATACCTCAACAAGACTTGTGACAGGGGAAGAGTGAGGAAGAGCTATTGACATACCTCAACAAGACTTGTGACAGGGGAAGAGTGAGGAAGAGCTATTGACATACCTCAACAAGACCTGTGACAGGGGAAGAGTGAGGAAGAGCTATTGACATACCTCAACAAGACCTGTGACAGGGGAAGAGTGAGGAAGAGCTATTGACATACCTCAACAAGACTTGTGACAGGGGAAGAGTGAGGAAGAGCTATTGACAGACCTGAACAAGACTTGTGACAGGGGAAGAGTGAGGAAGAGCTATTGACATACCTCAACAAGACTTGTGACAGGGGAAGAGTGAGGAAGAGCTATTGACATACCTCAACAAGACTTGTGACAGGAGAAGGGTGAGGAAGAGCTATTGACATACCTCAACAAGACTTGTGACAGGGGAAGAGTGAGGAAGAACTATTGACAGGCCTCAACAAGACTTGTGACAGGGGAAGAGTGAGGAAGAGCTATTGGCAGGCCTCAACAAGACTTGTGACAGGGGAAGAGTGAGGAAGAGCTATTGACATACCTCAACAAGACTTGTGACAGGGGAAGAGTGAGGAAGAGCTATTGACATACCTCAACAAGACTTGTAACAGGAGAAGGGTAAGGAAGAGCTATTGACAGACCTCAACAAGACTTGTGACAGGAGAAGGGTGAGGAAGAGCTATTGACAGACCTCAACAAGACTTGTGACAGGAGAAGGGTGAGGAAGAGCTATTGACAGACCTCAACAAGACTTGTGACAGGGGAAGAGTGAGGAAGAGCTATTGACATACCTCAACAAGACTTGTGACAGGGGAAGAGGGGTGTACCTTTGATAAACCACTACAAGACTTGTGACAGAAAAAGAAGGGGGGGGGGGGGGGGGGTACCGTTGAAAAATCTCCAGGAGAAGAGGGTTCACCATTGACAAACTTCTTCAAGACTTGTGGCAGGAGGAGAGGGAGGGATGTGCTGTATAGAAACCTCTACAAAACTTCAGCCCCTCCACCCCGAGGGCAGAGAGTTGATCTGTGGAAGGCGGAGAAAGGGCAGTGGTGTGGGGTAGGGCGCGGGAGGAGGGAAGGGGTGGAAGGAGGAGGAGGAGGATTAACCTTACACCTCCCCACTGCCCACCCCCCGCCCCCTGTCACAGGGGCGATAACCCATGCCTCGTGTCCGCTCAACCGTGCCACTGTCACACACAAAGTCTCGGGCATTTCCACCACTTTACACAAGCCGGGAGGTAGGGAGAGGTGGTGGTGAGGTGGGAGGCGGTGGTGGGGGAGGGGGGCAGGGGCGGGGGAGGGGGTGCATTCATAGCATTGTTACTTCCCCTTGTCTGGATCGTGGTCAGTGGGTTGTCAGTGGAGCAGGCAGCATATTTTTGTCCTCGTCACATGTCTGGAGTACACGTGTACGGTCAGTCCAGAGTCTGGTGTGTTCTGTAATGTGAGGTGGTCAGTCTGGTGTGTTCTGTAATGTGAGGTGGTCAGTCTGGTGTGTTCTGTAATGTGAGGTGGTCAGTCTGACGTGTTGTATAACGTGAGGTGGTCAGTCTGGTGTGTTCTGTAATGTGAGGTGGTCAGTCTGGTGTGTTGTGTAACGTGAGGTGGTCAGTCTGGTGTGTTGTGTAACGTGAGGTGGTCAGTCTGGCGACCTTGCAGACACCTGGTGCACACATACACTGTGCAGTGCAGTCAGAACGTCAACAAGTTAAAGCTGGTCAGGAAAAATGCTAAAGGGAAAAAACAACTTGATGCACAGATGACAAACCAGTGTCTGTTCTGACAACCCTAAAGATCAACAACCGGCTGATAAACCAGTGCCTGTTCTGACAACCCTAAAGATCAACAACCGGCTGATAAACCAGTGCCTGTTTTGACAACCCTAAAGATCATCAACCGGCTGATAAACCAGTGCCTGTTCTGACAACCCTAAAGATCAACAACCAGCTGATAAACCAGTGCCTGTTTTGACAACCCTAAAGATCATCAACCGGCTGATAAACCAGTGCCTGTTTTGACAACCCTAAAGATCATCAACCAGCTGATAAACCAGCGTCTGTTTTGACAACCCTAAAGATCATCAACCAGCTGATAAACCAGTGCCTGTTTTGACAACCCTAAAGATCATCAACCAGCTGATAAACCAGCGTCTGTTTTGACAACCCTAAAGATCATCAACCGGCTGATAAACCAGTGCCTGTTTTGACAACCCTAAAGATCATCAACCAGCTGGTAAACCAGTGCCTGTGTTGACAACCCTAAAGATCATCAACCCGCTGATAAACCAGTGCCTGTTCTGACAACCCTAAAGATCAACAACCAGCTGGTAAACCAGTGCCTGTTTTGACAACCCTAAAGATCATCAACCGGCACTGACTTTTTTTTCTCCAGTGCTGTGACCAAAAGTAAAGCCTCATCTTTCGGGATCCAACCAACCAACCAGTCAGCGGACCAGTAAATAAAGCGCAGCTAGTGGTTGTGTCACCACCAGTGGGTCTTTACGGTGCTGCGAGTTGTGTTGTGCACTGGCGCGTGACAGGCTGGCGGACTTGTGTTTGACGGACAGCGCGGGGGGGGGCAGCCAGCCAGTGCATGAAGCATGTGAAACGACGTGGATAAATCATCAACAAACAGCGGACAGGCAGGAAGCACTTGCACGTTTTGTTTCCACCTCACGAACTTCCGGGGGAAACGGGTCTAGCAGTGGGGGGGGGATACAATGGAGGTACTTGTGCGCACGGTAAGACGTTGGGAGGTTTTGTTGTTGTTGTTGTTGTTGTTGGTGTTGTTGTTTTGGTGGTGATACAGTTTCAGTTTCAGTTTCACTTTCTCAAGGAGGCGTCACTGCGTTCGGACAAATCCATACACGCTACACCACATCTGTTGAGCAGATGCCTGACCAGCAGCATAACCCAACGCGCTTAGTCAGGCCTTGAGTGCATGCTTACATATTTGTGTACCTATGAAAGTGGATTTCATTTTACGTAATTTCGCCAGAGGACAACACTCTCGTTGCCATGGGTTCTTTTTCAGTGCGCCAAGTGCGTGCTGCACACGGGACCTCGGTTTATCGTCTCATCCGAAAGACTAGACGCTCAGTTTGATTTTCCAGTCAAACTTAGGAGAAAGGGCGAGAGCGGGATTCGAACCCACACCCTCACGGACTCTCTGTATTGGCAGCTGAGCGTCTTAACCATTCTGCCACCTTCCTCAAACAAGAGGTGTTGTACTTCATCTTGCTACCCCAAGTTCATTGGAAGAAGATTCAAGATACTGGCTCTCTTAGTCCTTTTAGGAAACAACAACAAAAAACAGTAAAATACTATCCAAACAGCAGCAGCAACAACAACAACAACAACAACAACAACAACAACAACAACTGTTTAGATCACAATCTTCTCCGACAGCTCTTACGTATATTCTTAAACACAAAGCATATAAATCAGTCAAAGCATGATTATATTCGTAAGAATTGAAAAAGGGAGTAAGGAGAGACTCGACATCACAATCGCAGCTGTGTTAACAAATCAGAACTCTAAACCATTCAGAAATAATTATTTCTCTTGCAAGGCCACCTGTGCCTGTTTCCGATGGAGGTCCGAACATGCGTTGAAGGTGCTTAGAATGTAAATCTAACCACTCAGAATGCTGGAAACAATAGAAAGGGGCAGAGAGAGCCAGCTTTATTTCTCTCTCTATCTCTCTCTCTCTCTCTCTCTCTCTCCAC
>NC_134904.1:16470479-16485479 GCF_041734735.1 Babylonia areolata | reverse complement strand
CTCTCTCTCTTTGTTCCCCCACGCCCCCCCCCTCTCTCTCTCTAACTCTGTATGCATGTATGTATGTATGTATATATATGGAGACATGTATGTGCTTGCATGTGTGTATATATGCATACATGTACGTGCATAAATGTGTGTGTGTGTTTGGTGGATGGATGTGTGTGTGTGGGGGGAGAGGGGTTGGGTGGGGGAGGGACGTATAAGTCGTGTGTTATATGGTGTTTGTTAGTATGAATACGTTTTTCTTTCGACTTAAAACCCAGATCGGCCCGTCACTTTGTCACACACTCTTGGGCTTCTTTAAAAAAAAAAAAAAGAAAAGAATTTAAAAAATCAGCATAGTGTCTGTTTTGACAGCAGAAAATCGTTTCTTCTTGTGAGCGATGCACATGATCGGTTTTGAATATTCTCTGTCTCTCTGTCTCTGTCTCTTCATCCCCCACCCCCCCTCTCTCACTCTCCATGTGTCTGTCTGTCTCGAGGGCTGCATGAAAAAAAAAGCATTTTTTGCTTATGTATTACCCTCAGAAAATAGAATTTATTCAAATTAAAACTCCCCCCCCCCCTCTCTCTCTTCTCTCTGTCCGTGTCTCTGTCTGTCTGTCTGTCTGTCTCTCTTTTAAAGCTATAACTTCTCGAACAGGCAAACCGCAGACTTAAAGTCACTGAGCGATCAAAACACAGTACAAAATTCACTCAAAACTCAGTGTGAAAACATTAATACGCTTGGTTTAAACAGATCTTTGACTGGATCTATATCTTGATCTAATCTGGATGGATAGACAGATAGATAGAGAGAGGGAGAGAGAGACAGAGAGAGAGAGAGAGAGAGAGACTAGGATGGAAAAAAAAAAAGATTATCACTGTCTGCAATGTTTGCGGCTCTGAGTGTAGTTTAGAAAGGTCGTTGAATGACGCATTTTTTGGGAGGGGTGTGGGTGTGGGTGTGAGGGTATGGGGAGGCTTGTCGAGAAAGGAATTCGTTTTATGTGTCGTTGTTTGAGCCGGGCGACACACCCGCTGTCTGTCTCTATCTGGTTCCGTTTCCATGCCTGTATCTGTCTCTGTTCTCTCTCTTTCTTTCTTTCTCTCTCACACACACGCACGTGTGTGTGTGTGTGTGTGTGTGTGTTGCGGACAGAAAAGGGGGCAGTCTTTTTGCCACTGTTTCTGTCTCTGTCTCCCTCCTCTTCTCTGGGCATTAACAAACAATGAGGCCAGGAGATGAAATGATTAACAATTAGTAAAGAGTGGTAACTCTCTCCATTCACAAGGTACACAACTTCAAGTCAGCGCTGCTTACGCTACCGTCTGGGTTTGTTCCAATGTACATGTGTGCCAGCTGAATCGGTAGCGTAAGCAGAATTGACTTGAAGTTGTGTACCTTGTGTAATGGAGAGAGTTACCACTCTTTACTATTTGTTAACGATTTCATCTCCTGGCCTCATTATTTGTTTATAAACGAGAGTTAGCTGGAAGTTGAAGTTATATCGGGAGTTCTACCCTATGAGCTCGTGTCGAACTGGGACCACGATACTGAGGTGGGGACGTCTCTTGGGGTAGAATCAGCTGAGGTGGGGACGTCTCTTGGGGTAGAATCAACTTCTAGCTCAGGTAGCCACGATACTGAGGTGGGGACTTCTCTTGGGGTAGAATCAGCTTCTAGCTCAGATAGCCACTACACTGAGGTGGGGACTTCTCTTGGGGTAGAATCAACTTCTAGCTCAGATAGCCACGATACTGAGGTGGGGACCTCTCTTGGGGTAGAATCAACTTCTAGCTCAGATAGTTAGGGTGCAGTTGCCTCCTCAGCTGTTCTGATGGTCATTGCTGGACACCAAACACCTGTGGCATTGGCAGTGACGATGGTTGTGGTGTGTGTGTGTGTGTGTGTGTCTGTGTGTGCGTGCGTGTGTGTGTGTGTGAAGTAAGTCAAATGCCTGATAATTACGTTATCAGCTTCTTCAGATTTCGAAGTTGTAATCATAAGCTGGAAATAGAAACAGGGAGACACAAAGACATAACACGAGAGTTACGGCTTTGTAAGGTTTGTAACATGTCTGTGATTGGGGATGAGTTTCATTTTATAATGGAATGTCCCAATTATGATCAGTTACCAAATAGACATGTTCCTAAAAAAATATTTGTCTCCAAAATCGGTTTTTAATTTTTGTAATAATTATGCTCAAATGAGGCAAAAAGGTAATTTTAGCTGTAAGATGATTAGATTTGCAAATGTTGCCTAGCTACACTTTTGGAGTTAAAGACATTTGTTTTCTCAACTTTTATGTGACATTGTTGTGTATTTGGAAATGTTTGTTCTGGGCATGAAAAGATTATTTTGCAGTAATCCTCCATACTCCAACAGGAGTGAAAGGATAATTGAAACTTGAAACTTGTGTTGCAGGAGAGTGAGCAGCGTACAGCGGATGCACAGCGTGCCTCTGTGGCCTCTGCCTTGTCCGCCCTGGCTGATGGTGAGTTGCCTCCCTTCTGTCCCTGTCTTTAGTTTAGTTTAACCCACTCAGTACGGCCAGTCCTCTCTTCTCCTCTACACAGACACCTCGGATGTCCAGTGGGTGTCTCAATGACCCAACCTTTAGCTTCCGTCGTCAGAATTGTGGTATTCTTTGTCAATATTCACCTCTTCAGTATAAGAGCCTTCCGCTTGCAATATTTTGATGGTGGTAATTGTGGTGAAACACTGTGAACGTCGTCTCTTTCGCCGTTCGTATGGAGAGAGTTAACGTCTTTTCACTGTCAAGTGATATTAGACGGGCACAAAAAAAAAGTAAAAAAAAAAGTATAAAAAAAGTATGTGCTCATAGGAGGCGTGGGACACATGAGAAGAGGTTGTGGGATGACTATCGTGAGTAGTGGAAAACGAAGAGCTAAGGACTGTAGTGACTAACAGTGAATTATAATATGAATTACAACAGTCAGTTAAACATCTACATGACAGTAAAAAAAAAAAAAAAAAAAAAAAGTGTGTGTGTGTGTGTGTGTGTGTGTGTGTTCTTTCTTTATTTTAAAGTGTGTTCACCTTTCAGTGATATTAGACGTGTCAGTGTGTGTGTGTGTGTGTGTGTGTGTGTGTGTGTGTGTGTGTGTGTGTGTGTGGTGGGGATGGTACGTCAAGGGGCATATACAGATAAATGATAAACTAGAACAACAGAATCAACAATTTGGTAATATCTGTGAAACAGCAATTAACAACATTAACAAAAGAAGCAAAAAAAAAACAAACCCCAAAACAAAACAAAACAGAATTCCACATCGGAGGGTCACGTCATGGAAACACTCCTAGTGGACAGTGTAACAGGGATTTAGCAATTTTCCAGCAACAGTGGGTGGTTGGACATTATTTCTTCGACGTTTTGTTCGGAAAATGGTCTGACTTTGCGTGTGGCTTTGGAAGTAACCTGACAATCCTTTGACACTGAAACAATATATGGTTTCGTGTGATCTCTCTCTCTCTCTCTCTCTCTCTCTCTCTCTCTCTCTCTCTCTCTCTGTGTGTGTGTGTGTGTGTGTGTGTGTAAACGCTGTGCTTAACTCTTTTCACTTCCAAAGCTGCGAAACAGGCAGTCCCCCTGCAATGTCTTTATCTCTTTTGTTGTTGTTGCTGTTGTTGTTGCTTCCTCGAGTCACTGTTTTATTTCTTCCATCTTTCTTGTCAGTTATGATCATGTTAAAAATAATGATGATGATGATGATGATAGTAATGATAAGGATGATGATAATCATCATAATCATCGTTAAAAAAAAAAAAAAAAGACGTCGTCATCGTTTCCATTAACCACGCTCAGTGTCACAAGACCACCCCCCCCCCCCACCATAAAATGAATAAACGAATGAATGCATAGGCAGACAGACAGACAGACAGACATACAGACAGGTAGGTAGACAGACAGACAGACAGGTAGGTAGACAGACAGACAGACAGACAGACAGACAGACAGACAGATTAAACGAATTAAATCAAAGATTAAACGAATGAATGCATAGATAGGTAGATAAATATAGATAGATAGATTAATTGATTGATTGATTGATTGATTAATTAATTAAACGAATGAATGCATTTGTCAGGCAGACAGACAGGCAGACAGCAGATAGGCAGATATATAGATAGCTAAGTTGATAGATAAATTAATAGATAATTTAATAGATAAATAGATGAATAAATAAGTAAATGAATGAATAAACCCAAAATAACTATCCTGACCCCGCCTCTCCCCTATCAACCAAACCACCAACACCCAGATGACGCAGACCCGGCCCACCCCAACCCCAACCCCCACCACCACCCGCTCAGCACGCTGCACGAGGAGTCGGACGGCCCACCCCCACCTCCCCCACTGACCGCCCCCCCTCCACTCCCCGCGCCCAGCCACAACAACCACCACCACCACCACCACCACGACGACCACGAAGACCTCGACGACGTCAGCGAGGCCCACCACCACCACGAAGCGGACATGACGTCATCGGCCTTCCTGGTCCTCAAGACGCCGACCTCGGACACCCCGGAGTCTCCGGCGACGGCGACGTCGGCGTCGGCTAAAAAGTCGGGGGCTGCAGCTGTGGAGAGATCCGTCAGCCTGAAGGAGGATAGCGAGGGAGGGACCATCTATAGAAAGGTGGGGTGGTGTTTGGTTGGGTGTGTTAGTGTGTTTGGTGATGGTGGTGTTTGGTGGTGATGTTGGAGATGGTGGTGTTTGGTTGGTTGTGTTGGTGCGTTTGGCGTTGGTGATGGTGTTGGAGATGGTGGTGTTTGGTTGGTTGTGTTGGTGTGTTTGGTGATGGTGGTGTTTGGTTGGGTGTGTTGGTGTGTTTGGTGATGGTGGTGTTTGGTGGTGGTGGTGATGGTGTTGGAGATGGTGGTGTTTGGTGGTGGTGGTGGTAGTTGTGGTGTTGGTGATGGTGGTTTTTGGTGGTGGTGGTAGTTGTGGTGTTGGTGATGGTGGTATTTGGTGGTGGTGGTGGTGATGGTATTGGAGATGGTGGTGGTGGTGGTGGTGATGGTGTTTGATGGTGGTGTTAGGTGGTGGTGGTAATGAAAGTATTGGAGATGGTGGTGTTTGGTGGTGGGCGGTGATGGTGATGGTATTGGAGATGATGGTGTTTGGCGGTGGTGGTGGTGGTGTGTGGTTGTTGGTGATAGTGATGGTGGTGGTGGTGTGACGTTGATGGTGATAGTGGTGGTGGTGTGTGGTTGGTGGTTGCGGTGGTAATGGTGGTGGTTTTGGGGTGGAAGCGGTTGGTGGTTGTTGTCACTGTTGTTGTTGTTGTTGGTTGGTGGTGGTGATTTTGGTGGAGGTGTTTTTATTGTTGTTATTGGTGCTTGTTGTTGGTGGTGTTATTGTTGTTGTTGATGATGATGTTGGTGGTGGAAGTGGTTGCTGATGTGGTTGTCGTTGTTGGAGACGGTCACTGTGGAGAGATCATCAGCTTCAAGGAAGATAGCCGTGGAGGGAGCGATAGAAAAGTTCAGCAGTGTTTGTCTTTGGTTTGGGTTGTTTTTGTAGGTGGAGGTGGTGACAGTGTTGTTGTTGTTTGTGTTGTTTGTGTTTTTGAAAGTGGAGGTGGTGTGGTGGTGGTAGTGATGTAAATAGTGGAGTTGTGTTGTTGTCGAGCAAACTATTCTCGAAGAAAAAAACCAAACCCTATTATAAAGGTTTCGTCACTTGCAACGCTTTCGTGTCAAGGTGCATAAAGACTCCACAAAATCCAAATCAACCTGTTGAACGAACTAACCCCCCAAAAAACGGACACACACGCACACGAGAACACACACAATGATGAATCGTTTAAGAGGGGGTACACATGATTAGAATGCAAACGAAGGCAAAATAGCATCAACAAGCTTCAAGCTTATATTGAGTGCTCACACGTTTGCACTTCAGTTTTAACATGACGGCTGATGAACATATCATTTGTATCACTTCTCGCCAGTCTGGTATCAGTAATGGTACAGCTGTCACGGAATGTCTGTTACAAACACAGAAATATATATATCCACGGTATCCAGGAAACAACACAGGTAACAGACACATCCATGTACAGAAATAATGAACTGCAATAGATTTATACTGTATCACACAACAGGTATCCCATGAAGAGGTTCAAAACTGAAACTAATTACGCGAAGAAAAAAACAAACAAACAAACAAACAAAACCGCATCAGCCGAGTGACGCGAGCTGTGATGTAAGCGACCGACACCCAGACGAGTTAAGAGACACGAACTGATGCCCAGATAGCCAGCACGCACACTCCAACCGTGATTCTGAGGTGGCGCACCCCTCCCATGGGGACAGAACGTTTTTCATCAAACAGCACGTGCTGTTGTCTGTCATTGCCCGGTGTTTCCAACAGGTGTCCCAGGACGAGCACCAGAGGCGCGTGGTGACCATCAAGTCCCACGTGCGCCGCACGCCCAGCGACGCCAAGGAGGAGCTGCGCGACACCATCGTGGAGACCAGCTTCCTGTCGCCGCCCGCCGGGGACGCCACTTCCGCCGCCGCCGCCGCCGTGCAGGAGCGTGACGTGGTGCGCTCGCGCCGGAAGATCACGCCGCGCGGCTCCAACTACTTCCAGCGCACCACGCAGCGCACGCGCCTGGTGCGTGACGCGCAGGGCTCTGACTTCGTGCAGCACGACGTGTGCGTGGAGAACGACAACACGTCCGCCGGCAAGGGCCAGTCCTGGGGGGACCGCACCGTCACCAAGGTGATTGGAGAGGGAGGAAGGCGGGGATAGGGGTGGGGGAGAAGTGGTTTGGGAGGGTGGGGCGAGGGCTGAGGGTGTGTGTGTGTGCTTTACGATGGGGGTATGTGTGTGTGTGGCTGGTGGTGGTTCGTGAGTGAAGGTGGTGGCGGGTGGGGAGAGGGGGCGCCTCCAGGTGGTGTGTGTGTTCGGGTGGTGGTTGGGGGTGGTTGGTGAGTGGGGGTGTGGTGGTTGGTGAGTAGGGTGGTGGTGGCTGGTGAGTGGGGGTGTGATGGCTGGTGAGTGGGGATTTGGTGGTTGGTGAGTGGGGGTGTGGTGGTTGGTGAGTAGGGTGGTGGTGGTTGGTGAGTGGGGGTGTGGTGGTTGGGGAGAGGGCGCCTCGGGGTTGGGCGTGTGTGTTGGGGGTGTTTGGGGTGAGGGTAGGGTGGGGATGGATTGTGGGTGTGGAGTGGAGAGAGTGTTGATGAAGAATGACGATGATGATGGTTGCAGCTGCTGTTGTTGTTGTGGTGGTGGTGATAGTTGTTGATGACGATGATGATGGTTGCAGCTGTTGTTGTTGTTATTGTTGTCGTTGTTGTGGTGCGGCTAGTTGTTGATGAATGATGACGATGGTGATAGTTGCAGCTGCTGCTGTTGTTGTTGTGGTGGTGGTGTTTGTTATAGTGGGGATGTTCATTGAAGAAGGATGACGATGATGATTGTTGCAGCTGTTGCTGCTGTTGTTGTTGTCGTTGTTGTGGTGGGGGTGGGGGTGGTGGGGGTGGGGGTGGTGGTGGTGGTGGTGGGGGTGGTGGGGGTGGGGGTGGGGGTGGGGGATGGTTGTTGAGGAATGATGACGATGGTGACGGCGGTTGTCCAGAGAAGAGGAGGGAGACAGAGACAGAAACAGAGGCAAAAAGACTGATACAAACCTTTCAATAATGACTCAAACAGCGAAACAAAACCCCCACCCACCAACCGGAAAACAAAATCCAACAACAACAAACAAACAAACCAAAATAAACCAACAATCCCAAAAACAGGGCAGTGAACAACCACCCCTCTCCCATACCTAACCCCTCTATGTCTTTCTCTCTGTGTCAAAACCCTCACCAGGTGACCCTGGACAAGCCATCGGGAGACCTCCCACCGGCACTGGAGCAGCTGGGCAGTCTGCCTCAGGTGGAGGCCGCCAAGAGGCCAGCGGTGGGGGAAGGGGTGGTGGTGGCTGGAGGTGGTGGTGGGGGCGGGGGCACGGGCACGGGCACGGGCACGGGGAGGATGGATCTGTCCAAGGCCAGCAGCGGTTACGGGAGCGTGTCTGGATCTGAGGAGGACGACAGGGACCTTACTCCTGGTGGTGGTGCTGGTGGTGGAACGACAACCACCCCTGGTGAGTTGTGTGTGTGTGTGTGTGTGAGGGGGGAGAGAGAGAGGGGGGGGAGAGGGAGAGGGGGGGAGGGGAGAAGGAGGTAGAGAGAGAGAGGGGGGGAGAGGGAGGGAGAGAGAGAGAGAGAGGGAGAGAGAGAGAAAGGATATGAACAGACTCGAATAGAATGATTTTATTCATCATGAAACCTTATGGTGTACAGTCGCAACACACAACCTAGATCAAATGAATACCCCCCTCCCCCCCAACACACACACACACACAAGTGACGTTGATTCTCACTTCCACACACAACACACAACACACACACACACACACACACACACACACACACACACACACACACACACACACGCACGCACGCACGCACGCACGCACACACACACACAACACACAACACACACACACACACACACACACACACACACACACACACACCACAGCTGACAGACACAGCGCACCGTGTACAGGAGAACCCCCAGAGGTGGTGACCACTCTGACGGACGTGACGGCCACGGAGGGCGAGGTGTGCGTGCTGGAGTGTTCTCTCAGGGCCCTCCCCCTGCCCTCCGTCACGTGGTACCGGGGGGACACGCAGCTGGACACACAGAGCCCCCCATCCTCCGACACCACCACCACGGGCCGCCTGACCGCCACCTTTGACCCGGCTTCCGGCAAAGCGACCTTGACCCTGCGCGAGGTGGAGGCGGGGGACGGAGGGAGGTACAGGTGTGTGGGCAGCAACGACTGGGGCCAGGCGTCTACCAGGGCCAGCCTGACGGTGCGACGTGAGTACAAGTCACAGCTAGAGACTTAGTCACCTGTCCGTTGTGGCTTTGATCGGAGTTCCACCATGTAGAAAGGGCGCCCCGGAAGATTCACGGTTTGAGTTATCACGCTCAGCGTGTATCCCAGATTGACTTGAGCGATATAGTCCCAAGTTAGCATCCTAAACTGAGCTCCAGGAGCCAGTTGCATTGCTTGGTTCTAAATTTTTGACAGTTACACGTGACTAAATGCCTACGTTGACTGAACCACGCCATTGGTCAGTTCCTTACTACACACAGTTAGTAGCGGGTTACGACCATACTAGGCTCTTCCGTCCGAGCAATGCAGCTGGCTTCAGGAATTTAGGATGCTAAAGTGGGACATTCGGTCCACCAGCAAAGTGAGATCTCTATGATGTATTGTTTTTTCCACTGTAATGGGAAGTCATTTACAGATTAGTCTTTTGTGAAGGACTGTGAGTCCGAAATGAGGAGGCAAGATCTCACTGGCTCTTAGTGCTGCAGCCTTGGTCTTTTGGAACCACCCCAAAACGAACTGTCCTAAAACCTGCTTGGCCGAGAGTGGGGATGCAGCTTGGGCAAGACACTCTCCACCATCATCAAAAATTCTAGCCCAGAAAGTTGGGACAGCAGATAGATGCCTCCTCTGTTGTTCTGATGGTCATAGTCGGACACGACTTACTATCAAAATACATACTTACATACATAGATATAAGCCAGCCAGCTGTCAGGACCAGTCAGCGTTGAACAATGTATATAATGGCTTTTGAAATCCGAAAGAAATACAGGAAGGGTCTGGACTTGTGGAGACGAGGGGTGGGACCGCCATTCTTTTGGGGCGCCATTTCGGCGGGGGTGGAGTTCCGATCGGCTGATCAGACTTCTGCTGACAGGCCTTCCTGTCAACCTCTTTGCTTTCGTTTCTTGTGGCTGGTTTGCTTTGGCTTTCTTGTGGTGCACCTAACTGCTTGCTGTGTTGGTAGGATATACGTTCCCCCTCCCCCTCCCCTTCCCCAACCACCTGTACACTTTGTTCCAGGAGAACTGGTTATTTGGAAGAGATCCTTGTTATAAAACTTTATTAACAGTATCTGGAAACGTTGGTGATTCTTAAGCGGTATGTATCTGTGCAGTGGTTTGGAATTTGGATTTTTCTGCAGAATTTTGCCAGGAACAACCCTTTTTGTTGCCGTGGGTTCTTTTACGTGCGCTAAGTGCATGCTGCACACGGGACCTCTGTTTATCGTCTCATCCGAATGACTAGCGTCCAGACCACCACTCAAGGTCTAGTGGAGGGGGAGAAAATATCGGCGTTTGAGCCGTGATTCGAACCAGCGCGCTCAGATTCTCTGGCTTCCTAGGCGGACGCGTTACCTCTAGGCCATCACTTCACATTTTATCAAGAATATGTGTTCATTATAAAAAAACAAAAAAAAAATTCAACCAAATAATGATAGAAAGTTGTTATGACCAGTGCCTGTTGCACTGCAGGTACCTTTGCTGATAACATTTTTGCAGTCTTGCCACATAGATGGTGCAGATGGTCTCATCTCTGTAAAGTGTGTGCGGTGTGGCTGTATCATGCTTAGATTGCAAGCTTTTCATGTAGAATTCACTGCTTTTTGCTTTACACGTTTGAGGTGCTTGGTGTGCCATGCTTGTGCTTTGAGCTGCACGCTGTTGATGTTGTTCTTGTTCACTGCTTGTTGCTTGTTCCATGTCTGGCGTGTCTCCAATATTACGTTAGCCTCCATTGTATCAGAATATGGGATGATGCTTCACACTTGCGGCGCACATATGCTCGTGCGCGCGCACACACACACATACACACACACATACACACACATACACACACACACACACACACACACACACACACACACACACACACTCATATGCACACACGCTTGCTTGCCTGCTCGCTTGCTCATAGATTCCCGTTACACCCGGACTGCAGACAGACCACCCCAAGCAAATAACCCACACACCACCACCCCCTCTCTCTTCCCTCCTTCCCCACAACACATAGTCTTTCTCTCGAGGTACACCCCCCCCCCCCCCAGCCCTCCTCGCCCCCGCCCGACAAAACAACAACAACAACAACAACAAAAACACCCTTGCCATGCCACCGCACAGGACCACCCACCACCACCATTACCACCCCGGCAGAACCGGAACCAGAACCAGAACCAGCATCGGAACCGGAACCAGAACCAGAACCAGCATCGGAACCGGAACCAGAACCAGAACCAGCATCGGAACCGGAACCAGAACCAGCATCGGAACCGGACCCAGAACCAGAACCAGAACCAGCATCGGAACCGGAACCAGAACCAGAACAAGAACCGGCGCGGAAAGAAAAAGAAGAAGCAGCCCCGGTGTTCGTGGAAGGACTCCGTGACGTCACGGTGACGGAAGATCAGCCGGTGACGTTGCGGTGCCGCGTGCTGGGGGCGGGGCGGCTGTGGTGGTACAGGGACGGCGCCTTGCTGCACAGCACGGCCGACATGCGGCAGACGGTCACCAAGGTCAAGGCTGTGACGGAGGGAGGCCAGGAGGGAGGAGGCCAGGAGGAGGCCGAGGTGGCGGAGGCCCGGCTTGACATCGCGGAGGCCTATGTGGGTGACTCTGGCCAGTACACGTGCGTGGCCCTCAGCGACTGCAGCGCCCAGGAGAGGGTGTCCGTCTGTTTCCTCACCATCACAGGTGGTGTTGGTGTTGGTGTGTGTGTGTGGGGGCTGGGGGGAGGCGGTGGGGGATATGTGTGTGGGAGTGTGTGTGTGTGGGAGAGTCTGTGGGGGTAGGGGTGGGGGTTTGTGTGTGGGTGTGGGGGGGGGGAAGGTGGAGGAGAGGTACGGGTTGGCGAGTGGAGGACTGAACGTGGGGAGGGAACATGGATGCTGAGTGGGAGAGAACGAGAGGTTAGGTGGGACGTAAGAGAGAGAGAGAGAGAGAGAGAGAGAGAGAGAGACGGAAGGAGGCGGAGAGAGAGGGAGTGGGTGAGGGGTGGGGGGAGGGGGGTTATGGGTTATGATATTTCCCATAGTTACTATGGACTGGATTAAACCGTTCAACACGTACCACATTTCACAGACAAAAAATCACTTAGGCCAGACTGTTGGTTTTGATGGGTTTTTTTTTTTTTGGGGGGGGTCTTTTTTTTTCCCTGCTGATAGTCCATAGTTTGAGTGATTTGTTGACTAAGTTGCACCTGTGTTGCTTATTGCTGGATTGTGTGCTGCTCCGTTGATTTTTTTTTTTTTTTTTTGTGTCCGCTTTTCTTGTTGCCATCAATCGTTTCTGATTGTGCTTTACGTCTCCCTGTGGCTTTCTCTTCTGCCCCTCCCCTTTGCTTGGCTTGTTCGTTTGAATGGATTTCACCCGTGTTGAGATGAGTATACGTTATGAAAATCTCTGTCTCTCTCTGTCTGTGTCTCCCTGTCTCTGTCCCTCCCTCTGTCTCTGTCTCCCTGTCTCTGTCCCTCTCTCTGTCTCTGTCTGTCTGTCTGTCTCTGTTTTCCTGTCTCTGTCCTCCGTCTCTCTGTCTCTGTCTCTCCCTCTCCCTCTCTGTCTCATTCTCTCTCTATCTCTCTCTGTCCCTCTCTCTCTCTCTCTGTCTCTGTCTCCCTGTCCCTGTCCCTCCATCTCTCTGTCTCTCTGTCTCTGTCTCTCTGTCTCTTTCTCTCTTTCTATCTCTCTCTGTCCACCTCTCCCTGTCTGTCTCTGTCCCTCCCTCTCTCTCTGTCTCTCGGTCTCTGTCTCTCTCCGTCTCTCCATGTCTGTCTGTCTGTCTCTCTCCTCTCTCTCCCCCCCCCTCTCTCTCTCTTTGTAGTATATACACACACCTTGTGCATCTCTCGTTAAATCTGCCCTGTGACATAATACTGCTGAGATAGCTGTAGTGACTGAGCATATCATACACATTTGTTGCTGAATATTCTTTTTTATCGTCATTACGTTTGGTAACTAGATTGTTTGTTACAAACATCTTCAGGCACGTTTGAAGGTATGAACACATTCTGCTATGTTGAGGAAAGAAACTTGTCTTATTGTGGACGGAATAAAAAGTATCCTACACTCAGTTTTTATAAACGGGGGTTCTAAATATTGCTAGCACTAAAACAGTGAAAGATGTGTGTGTACGTGTAAGATTATTGATCACGAAACGCCTCATGTGTATATTAATGAGGATGAGACGATAAACCGAGGTCCCGTGTACAGCATGCACTTAGCGCGCGTAAAAGAACCCACGGCAACAAAAGGGTTGTTACTGGCGAAATTCTGTAGAAAAATTCCAATTCGATAGGAAAAACAAATAAAACTGCACGCAGGGAAAAAAAAAAAAAAAAAGGGTGGCACTGCAGTGTAGTGACGCGCTCTCCCTGGGGAGAGCAGCCCGAATTTCACACAGAGAAATCTGTTGTGATAAAAAGAAATACAAATACAAATACAAATAATTTTTGAAATGACGGATAACCTGTGATATCTCCTAGTAACTAAATTATGTCCTGAGAAACGTTTATCTTCCTTCTTAAAAGAAAAATTATTACTTGTGGTACGCCAGTTTGTTGACTGGTTGAAAGATTGAGTTCGTGATTGGTGATTGAAAAGTTGATACGGTGTTTCATTGGTAATTTGCTTGTTTGGTTGATTGATTTAAGTAATGTGATGTCCTAATCTGCCATTTTATTTATCTATTTTATGAGTTATTTCTTCTTCTCCTTCTTCTTCTTCTTCGTAATGGTAGTAGTGGTATATACTTTGATATATTTTTGTGATTTCGAACTTTGTGCGTGTTTGTAGGGGAGTGTATGTATGTATGTATGTATGTGTTTGTGTGTGTGTGCGTGCGTGCGTACATAAAGTGCGATGTCGAAGTGGTTTTTTTTAATTCTTATAATGCATTTTTAAATGCTTTACCTGCAACCTTAATGGCTAAAAAAAAAAAAATGAATAGATAAATAAATAAAAACGTGCATTGCCTCTGCCTCCCCCACCTCCTCCCCCCCCCCCCACCAAGCAGCCAGCAGCCAGTCACAGACCACCCCCACCACCACCCCCACCACCCCCACCACCCCCATTCCCGAGGCCCCCGAGTTCCTCAGCCAGCTCCAGGACCTCACCGTGACGGAGGGCGACACGCTCGCGCTGGAGTGCGACGTGGTGGGGTCTCCCGAGCCCAGCGTCCGTTGGCTGAGGGACGGCCGTGACCTCCCGGACTCCCTGACCTACTGCTGCCAGTACGACGGGCGCACGGCGCGGCTGGTGGTGGAGAGGGTGGAGGCTGGCGGGGAGGGCGAGGGGCAGGGGCAGGGGCAGGAGGGGATGGCGGTGTTCCGGTTCCGGTGCCAGGCGAGCAGTTCGGCCGGCAGCGCCAGCGTGGAGGCCCGGGTGCACGTGCTGAGTGAGTGTTTTTGTTTCGTTTTGGTTTTTTTATATTAAAAAAAAAAGATTATTTATTTATTTACTTATTTATTTGTTTATTTGTGTATTCTTTTATTCAGTACAATGCAACACTGCACAGCACATCACAAGAGAACACCGCACAGCACTCACACACACACACACACACACACACACACACAGCACAACACAGGCACACACAGAGAGCACAACACAGGCACACGCACACACACACACACCTACCTCTCTCCCCCACGCCCCCACCCTCCCTCCGCTCCTTCTAATATCGTTTAGACTGGAAAGACGTGAAAAATAAAGAATATTACTACTGCTCTGATAACGCATCATCATCAGCAGCAAGAACTACTGCTACTACTACCATCACCACTACATACACGCACACACACGCATGCACGCACACATACACACGCATGCACGCACACACACACACACACACACTACCTGCTGACACCTACACACACACACACACACACACCACCACCACCACCACCACCACCACATCATCATCATCATCAACAACAACAACAACGACAGCATCAACAACTGACCCAGACACACCCACAAAAAGCAATCATCCTTTCCCTTCACTTTCACTCCGGCACACACACACACACACACACACACACACACACAGACAGACATATATATATATATATATATATATATATATATATATATATAC
>NC_134904.1:16457979-16462979 GCF_041734735.1 Babylonia areolata | reverse complement strand
TCCACATTCCACTCCCCTCTCGCCCAGCACCCCCCCCCCCCCCCCGCCACCCAACCACCCCCACCCCCGCAGGTCCCCACCCTCCCCACCCCCAAAACCCTCGACACATTCTCGGCACATCAAAGTGGATGCAGGTAATTAACTGATGGCAATCAGTCATCAGGCTTTTGCCAACCTCTGTTGTCTCAGCTTTCCCCCTTTCCTTCACCCCGCCCCCGCCCCCCCCCCCCCCCCTTACCTCCTCCTTCATCCCTACGAGCCCCTTAACTTTCTCCACCCCTCCCCACCCCTGCCCCCTCCACCCCGCCAATTCTTTCCCCCCTCTTCCTTCTTATCCTCCTCCTTCTCCCACCTCTTCCGCCCCCCCTGCTGCTTTCTACTCCCTTTCCTGCAAACCTCCACTCTCCCTGCCACAACCTCCCGTCGCTGCTGCTGTATATGATTTTTTTGTTTTTGTTTTTGTATATGTATATTAATATACCTGTCTCCACCCACTTCTCGATTCTGTACACACACCCCCCCGTCTGTGTGTGTGTGTGTGTGTGTTTGTGCCTGTGTGTGTCTGTGTGTGTGTGTTTGTGCCTCTGTGTGTGTTTGTACCTCTGTCTGTGTGTGTGTGTGCCAGTGTGTGTGTGTGTGTGTGTGTGTGTGTATGCCAGTGTGTGTGTGTGTGTGTGTGTGTGTGTGTGTGTGTGTGTGTGTGTGTGTGTATGCCAGTGTGTGTGCGTACGTGTGTGAGTGTGTGTTTGTTCATCCCCTTGGCATCGCATCATCTCAGCATCCTCTTTCCCTGTCGTGTTATCTGCAGTACCCTGTCTCCTCTCTCTTCCTTCAGTCGTGCACACTTCGCATGCACACGTTGCGTGCGTGCACACGCATACTACATCAACACACACACACACACACACACACACACACACACACACACACACACACACACACACACACACACACGCCGCGTTTGCATACACACGCATACGCACCATGCATGTACAAACACATATACACGCACATACAAATACACGCGCACGAGTGCACGCGCTCGCACGCACACGCTAACATACGCATACACACACGCGCGCGCGCACGTACGCACACACACACACACACACACACACACACACACACACACACACACCACCCCTCCTCCTCTTCCTCACCTCCCACCTCCCACCCCCAACAAATCGTGAAGGATAAAGGGAGGCAATTCGGAATGACTGCAGGGTAAGCCCCTGCCTTTCACAGGGTTAATTGCCGACAAAGAGAGAGCGTCAAGTGGGAAGGGCTAATGAAACCAGGTACGCTAACAGGCCCATAGCTTGGTTATAATATGAGGGGAACCAGACAGTCTACCTTGATTAATTGACAGTCTTTACCAGTTAGTAGTTATTTCGTGTCTGCGGGTGCCGCATGTTTTTGTCACGTACTGTTTCGGGTCAGTAGGTGCCGTTTGTGTGTTGTTTGGTTTTTGTGCAATGCTGCAACTTAGCCATGACCCTGTGGAACTATGGTGTTGTGCGTTTGTTATTTTTTTAAATTTTTTTTATTTTTAAGTTATGTTCAGTTGCAGTGTATCCTATCCTCCTCCTCCTCCTCCTCTTCTTCACCGTTCTCTTCCTTTCCCTCCTCCTCCTCCTCCTCATCTTCTTCTTCCTCACCCCCTCTTCCTTTTTATGTCCCACTTCTTCTTCTTCTTCCACATTCACTCGGATGTACACGGGTGGGCTTTTACATGTATGACCCTTTCTACCCTGCCATGTAGGCAGCCATACTCCTTCTTCTTCTTCTCCCTCTTCCTGTTCTTCCTCCTCTTCTTCTTCTCCCTCTTCCTATTCTTCATCCTCTTCTTCTTCCTCCTCCTCCTCCTCTTCTTCTTCTTCCTTCTTCTTCCTCCTCCTCTTCTTCTTCCTCCTCCTCCTCCTTTTCTTCTTCCTCCTTCTTTTCTTCTTCCTCCTTCTTTTCTTCTTCCTCCTCCTCTTCTTCCTCCGTCTTCTTCCTCTTCCTCCTCTATTTCTTCTTCCTCCTCCTCCTCTTCTTCTTCCTCCGTCTTCTTCCTCGTCCTCCTCTATTTCTTCTTCCTCCTCTTCTTCTTCTTCTTCCTCCTTCTTTTCTTCTTCCTCCTCCTCTTCTTCCTCCTCCGTCTTCTTCCTCGTCCTCCTCTATTTCTTCTTCCTCCTCTTCTTCCTCTTCCTCCTTCTTTTCTTCTTCCTCCTCCTCTTCTTCTTCTTCCTCCTTCTTTTCTTCTTCCTCCTCCTCTTCTTCCTCTTCCTCCTTCTTTTCTTCTTCCTCCTTCTTTTCTTCTTCCTCCTCCTCTTCTTCCTCCTCTTCTTCCTCCTCCTCCTTCTTTTCTTCTTCCTCCTCTATTTCTTCTTCCTCCTCTTCTTCTTCCTCCTTCTTTTCTTCTTCCTCCTCTTCTTCCTCTTCCTCCTCTATTTCTTCTTCCTCCTCTTCTTCCTCTTCCTCCTCTATTTCTTTCTTTTCCTGTCGTGTTATCTGCAGTACCCTATCTCCTCTCTCTTCCTTCGTGCACACTTCGCATGCACACGTTGCGTGCGTGCACTGTCCTCCTCCTCTTCTTCTTCCTCCTCTTCTTCCTCTTCCTCCTCTATTTCTTCTTCCTCCTCTTCTTCTTTTTCCTCCTCTTCTTCTTCCTCCGTCGTCTGCTTCTTCCTCCTCTTCTTCTTCCTCCTCTTCTTCCTTCCCCTCTTCTTCTTCCTCCTCATCTTTCTCCTCCTCCTCTTCTTCTTCCTCCTCCTCCTATTCTTCTACTACTACTAGTAGTAGTAGCAGATTACACTCTTATCGTAGATTCGTCGTCGAAGTAGTAGTAGTAGTAGTAGTAGTAGTAGATTACACTCTTATCGTAGATTCGTCGTCGAAGTAGTAGTAGTAGTAGTAGTAGTAGTAGTAGTAGTAGTAGTAGTAGATTACACTCTTATCGTAGATTCGTCGTCGATGTAGTAGTAGTAGTAGTAGTAGTAGATTACACTCTTACCGTAGATTCGTCGTCGAAGTAGTAGCAGTAGTAGTAGTAGTTTGCACTCTTATATTCGATTCGTCGTCGAATTTGTAGTAGTAGTAGTAGATGTTTACACTCTTATCGTCGATTCGTCGTCGAAGTAGTAGTAGTAGTAGCGGTTGTTGTAGTAGCTGTTGTAGTTGTAGCAGATTACACTCATTGTACACACTCAGGCAGCCACGAACTCGCCGCCGGCGCATAACTGAAAGATGCTATGAACCACAAACCGGGGAAGTGTCGAATTCCCACGTGTCAGAGAGAATGATACCGTGCAGGCAGAGCCATCCTCGAGACACGACAGGGGTGGAAGTCAATGGCGACAGTCGTGCATACTAGCTTGTTGCACGGTATGCACGTGGCATTGCATGTCCTTTATAGCAACGTGTCCTTAAACGAAGTGTGTGTGTGTGTGTGTGTGTGTGTGTGTGTGTGTGTGTGTGTTGAGATGTATGTGATTTTATTGTATTGAATTCATTGTGTTGTATTGTATTGCATTGTGTTGCATTCTATAGCGTTGTGCTGTGTTGTGTTGTGTTATAATACTTATTTGTCACATGTTTCCCTCTTGTGAAATTGTGGCCGCTCTCCACGTGGAGATAACGTCGCCACAGTACAGTTCCACCTTTTTAAATACACACACACACACACACACACACACACACACACACACACACACACACACACACACATTCTTTCCTCCCTTCACACGTGTTCTGTTGCAGTTGTTTTTTTTCCTGACCCCCTTCACCCCCCCTGACCCCCTTCACCCCCCCCTGACCCCCTTCACCCCCCTGACCCCCTTCACACACACCCTGACCCCCTTCACCCCTGACCCCCTTCACCCCCCTGACCCCCTTCACCCCCCTGACCCCCTTCACACACACCCTGACCCCCTTCACCCCCCTGACCCCCTTCACACACACCCTGACCCCCTTCACACACACCCTGACCCCCTTCACCCCCTTCACCCCCCTGACCCCCTTCACCCCCACCCCTGACCCCCTTCACCCCCCTGACCCCCTTCACCCCCTTCACCCCCCCCCGACCCCCTTCACCCCCCCTGACCCCCTTCATCCCCCTGACCCCCTTCATCCCCCTGACCCCCTTCACCCCCCTGACCCCCTTCACCCCCCTGACCCCCTTCACCCCCACCCCATACCTCAGCATGTAACACTGATGACGGCTGTAGTGATTGCAGAAGACACAATGTTTTACGCAACGTATGCTGTGTAGTAGTCATTGGCACACTCCGTAGTCATGTACAAGGCCTCACAAAAGTTGTGGACCATCTCTTCTTCTTCTTCTTCTTCTTTTTCTTCTTCTTCTTCTTCATCATCTTCTTTTTTCTTCTTCTTCCACGTTCACTCGGATGTACACGGGTGGGCTTTTACGTGTATGACCGTTTTGTACCCCGCCATGTAGGCAGCCATACTCCGTAAAAAACTGTCATTGTTGTTGTTTGTCGATTTCACGTCTGTTCACTAAGAGTGATATTGTATTAGACGATTAGCAGGTACTGACGTTTTCAAAATGTTGTTTAAAGATCGAGAGATGACTGAAATCATGCAGTGATGAAGCTGCATAATTATTATGGTCCCACCACTGGATTGTCAGTGAATCCGTCCACGCCAACAAGCTGTTTCAGCCACACTGACTTGCACCCGGGCAATGCATACACAGTCTGAAAAAACGCGGTATGTTTCGGCCCAAAATGTAGTTTTTCCACTTTTTGAAAAAAAACAACTTGGAAACCACAGCCGTGTTTTTTTTCAATCAAAAATCTATGTGTCAACCCAAAATATAATTTTTCCATGTTATATATATATATATATATATATATATATATATATATATGTGTGTGTGTGTGTGTGTGTGTGTGTGTGTGTGTGTTTCTGGAAAGCCATGGCTGTGTTTTAACATCATAAGAAAGGAAATGCACATGCAAGAAAGCACCCGTGGTTATCAGTGGTGCTCATCAATT
>NC_134904.1:16437979-16452979 GCF_041734735.1 Babylonia areolata | reverse complement strand
TGCAAATCAAACAAATATCGACATCATTTCCAAAACCAACATTGCGCAAATTTCTTCAAAACGGAACAGAGTCTCTGTGGGCTTTTCCAAATACAGTAGACTGAGCAACACCTAGACGACGCCACGTTCTTTGCATCATCAGAGATCTTTTCAAGAGTCCCACCCCTCTTGCGGCCAATCAGTGGCAGCCTCTGTGCATGTGTGTGTCTGTGTGTGTGTCTGTGTGCGTGTGTGCGTGCGCGAGAGTGTAAGTGTACTGCGGCAAGGCCACAGGCCTGTGTCAGTGCAAGGGGCACACGGGTGAGGGAAGGAGAAGTGACTGAATAAGACAACCAGTACACAGTACACAGATACAGAATATTTGCGATATCCATTTTTCTTCCCCTCCACGCCATCTCTGCCAGTGACTGACGGAGTGAACGTCGTCCATGCCTTGTTGTGAGAATACTGCTCTTTTTCATCTTGAGGGCTTAACTTGTGGAGATTGCCAGAACAGTACAGTAGATAATCACTTTCGTATTGTGCTGAGGAGGGGCAGGACAGGGGTGGGGGGTGGGGGGTGGGGGGGTGATAATGTCGATGAAGGTGAGACTGAAAAAGGACTCGTTTTATTTGACTTCCAGACACACAGGATACACCTAATGCACAAAACACCTTGGCTCATCCAGGTGTGTGTGTGTGTGTGTGTTGTGTGTGCGTGCGTGCGTGCATACGTGCATCTTGTGTGTGTGTGCATATGTGAGCTTATGCATGTGCATTCGTGAGCGTGTGTGTGTGTGCGTGCGTGCTGCGTGCGTGCGCGTGTGTCTGTATGTATGTGCGTGCGTGCGCGCACACGCGGGGAAAGGATGTATACTGCCAGCGGCAATCTTCGGATTGTGTGATGAAAAGGTGGGGAGAACAATGTGACAGCTCTTTCACCTTTTTTGCACCCAGCTGACGTTTATTCCATCATGGTGTCTGCAGTCAGTACGCCTCCCAAAAAAGAAAAAAAAAAAAGATATGCCATTGTCAGCATTAGACAGATTCCGCGAGCTGTCAGGATTTGGCATTAAGTCTCTGAAAATTACACCCGACGATCTAATTATCGCTCCACAAGTGTTCTGTTCTGCAACGGTTGACACTTCTTCTAACAGTTGTATTGAAATGGCTTATCACAACTGGATGTTTCAGTATATATTTTGGATTTTTAACCCCCCGGAAAACAGAGCATGGCTGCCAGCATACACGGCGATTTTTAAAAAACCCGTTCGTACACACTAGTGAACTTGTTGGTTGCAATCCACGAACGCAGAAGAAGAAGGAGAAGAGTGTTTCGGTTCGTTGTTTTGCAGATTGTGTGGCGAAAAATTGACGGAAAGGTCAACATCGGCGTCAGCGTCAGACCCGTGCCCCAGGTTACTGCGCAGAAACATGGCTGTACTTGTGCCAGATATCTTTCCTGGGGTGGGTCACACACACACACACACACACACAAAGTGAGTGAGTGAGAGGAAGAGAGTTCGAGAGAGTTCACAAGATGGACTCGACACATAATTCATGATTTTCATGTGGGCAAGGATGAATGCACACACACACACACACACACTTACACAATGAGTTCACAAGATGGGCTCAACACATAATTCACAATTAATTGTCCTTTTGGGCAAGGGATGAATGCTTACACACACACGCGCGCGCGCACACACACACGCACGCGCGCGCGCGCACGCACTCACTCACTCACTCACTCACTCACACACACAAATACACACGCACGCACGCACACGCACTGATGCACATGCACTTGCTCACAAATACACACACACACACACACACATAAGGCGCGCACGTACGCACGCACGCACACGCATTACATACACACACACACACACACACACACACGTACACACTGTGACATTCACAAGATGATCTCGACACGTTTTGCACGATTTCCATGTGTGCAAGGTCAAATATTGTTTAGAGAGACATAAACAGAATGTTGGCCTTGCGCGCGCGCGCGCACAAACACACGTACACACACACATACACGAGATGAACTCGACACGTTTTGCATGATTTCCATGTGTGCAAGGACCAATGTTGTTCAGAAATGCTAGCGCGCGCGCACACACACACACACACACACACACACACACTGAGTTATATTCACGAGATGCACTCGACATGTATTTCCATGTGCGCAAAGACCAGTGTGGTTCAAGAGGAATGCTGAGCTTGCGCGCACGCGCGCAGAGTCCAGAGAGCAGCAGCGTGAAACGGAGAGACAGACAGCCAGGCAGACTGGCAGGTGGCGAGACAAACGATAGAAGATAGACAGAAAAGTATATAAAGAAGGCATGAAATGAAAGCGAGAGAGAGGAGGAGGAGGGAGAGAGGAGAGCACGTGTCAAGTGGAATCAAAATCATCTTCCTGGCGAGCACCTGTCCCGTCGACTAGAAATAATTTTCCGGTTTATATATAGGGACTTACAAAGACACTAGCTCGGCTTGGAAGTTCTTGGCTCTTACTGCATGGGACGGAAGTGGTGGTCTGGACGCTAGTATTTCCGACGTTCCGTGTACAGCTTGCACTTAGAACCTATGGCAATGAGAAAGTTGTTTCTGGAAAAATTTCGTAGTAAAATCCACTTTCAGATATAATATATATATATATATATATATATATATATATATATATATATATATATATATATATATATGTGTGTGTGTGTGTGTGTGTGTGTGTGTGTGTGTGTAATCGCCCCAGTGAGTAGCTTGCACTTAGTGCACGTTAAAAATCCGATTATTTGACATGTCCTTACAGCAGCAATGACAGAAGAAATGTGCAAACAGAAAGCAGCTTTTATACAAGTCTGGCATTTCTTTTTTTAATCCTGAATATGTTACACAGAATATACGGACAATACAGAACAAACACTTGGTTGCCTCGTCAGATTTTTTAATAAACAATGAGGCAATGAGAGTGAAGGTTTCATTAAACAATAGAGTGGTAACTCTCTCCGTTTACCAGGTGCACAAAATAATGCTACAGATGCAACAAGCACACGGGTGAATACAATGTACATCAGAACAAACCCAGGCACTTCCTTTAAAATAAAAACGGAAGCTCCAAGCCTGTCCTAATACCGATCACATGTGGAGTGATGGCCTAGAGGTAACGCGTCCGCCTAGGAAGCGAGAGAATCTGAGCGCGCTGGTTCGAATCACGGCTCAGCCGCCGATATTTTCTCCCCCTCCACTAGACCTTGAGTGGTGGTCTGGACGCTAGTCATTCGGATGAGACGATAAACCGAGGTCCCGTGTGCAGCATGCACTTAGCGCACGTAAAAGAACCCACGGCAACAAAAGGGTTGTTCCTGGCAAAATTCTGGAGAAAAATCCACGTCAGTAGGAAAAACAAATAAAACTGCACGCAGGAAAAATACAAAAAAAATGGGTGGCGCTGTAGTATAGCGACGCGCTCTCCCTGGGGAGAGCAGCCCGAATTTCACACAGAGAAATCTGTTGTGATAAAAAGAAATACAAAATCATTTGACACTTTTTCAGTTTCAGTTTCTCAAGGAGGCGTCACTGCATTCGGAAAAATCCACATACATTACACCACATCTTCCAGGCAAATACTGACCAGCAGCATAACCCAACACGCCTAGTCAGGCCTTGAGTGCACGTATGTTTGTGTATCTATCAGAATTGATTTCCTCTGCACAGTTTTGCCAGGGGACAACACTCTCGTTGCCTTGGGTTTCTTTCTTTATCACCAAGTGCATACTACACACAGGGCAGACATCGGCTTATCGTCTCGTCCGACTGATGTGATGCTCAGTTTGATTTTAATAATAATGATAATGATGGTATTTGTATAGCGCTGAATCTTGTGCAGAGACAAATCTAAGCGCTTTCACACCAGTCATTCACACGCATGCATAACTCTAAAACTGAAGAAACTGAAGACAAGGAAGAGGTAAAGGCGGGAGGCTATCTTGTGAAGAGGTGGGTTTTAAGGCCAGACTTGAAAGAGCTGAGTGCGGAGACCTGACGAAGCGAAAGAGGAAGTTCATTCCAAATACAAGGTCCAGAGACAGAGAAAGAACGGCGTCCAGTAGTGGAGTGTTTGAATCTGGGTATGCGTAAACAGAGTGGATCCGAAGCCGATCGTAGAGAGCGAGATGGAGTGTAGAGGTGAAGGCAGCCACAAAGATAGGAAGGGGCAGATTTGTTAATACATTTATAACATAGAGTGCTGATCTTATACTTTATTCTGTGTGAGACAGGGAGCCAATGGAGATGTTGCAAAATAGGAGTGATGTGCTCAGATCTTTTCTTTCTGATGACGAGTCGGGTAGCAGAGTTTTATATGCGCTGAAGGGATTGAATAGATGAAGCAGGCAAACCAGACAATAGGGAGTTACAGTAGTCAAATGTCAAGGCGAGAGAAAATGAGAGAAACAACAAGTCTAGATGTTGCGTCGGTGGACAGATATTTCCGAATGGAACTGATGCGTCGCAATTGACAGTAGCAGGATTGACATGTCTGACTGATAAATTTTTGCATGGACAGTGTGTTGTCAAGGACAACGCCGAGGTTCCTGACTGAGCTGGAAAGAGGGATGGATGTACTGCCAAGATTGATTTTGTCAGCTGTGATGGAAGAGAGTTTTTGTTTAGTTCCCATGATCATTGCTTCGGTTTTGTCCGCGTTCAGTTGTAACTTATTTAGAGTCATCCAGTTTTGAATGTCCAGGAAGCATTCAGATGTTTCTTGCAAGAGCGAGGACAATTTTTCAGGGGTATCACTCTTCTGAAGATGAGTGTCATCAGCATAGGAATGATGACTAACATTGTGGTGGTTGATAATTTCAGCAAGAGGAACAGTGTACAGTGTGAAGAGAACTGAGCCTAAAACAGATCCCTGTGGGACTACGGGTTTGATTTTAACGGGTTCAGACGGGAAATTATCGACGATGACAGACTGGAATCGATCAGTGAGATAAGATTTGAACCAGTTGAGAACAATCAGTCGAAACTCGGGAGAAAGAAGGAGACCAGGAATCGAACCCAGACCCCCCCACCCCCACCCCACATACACTGTGTTGGCAGGTAAGCGTCTTAACCATTCTGCCACCTTCCTCCTTTGGTACCTGGGGTTTCAGCATTGCCCAGGTGGAAATGTGATCAGGGAAGTGTGAATGAAAAGCCCTTCGTGGGATAGTGCGACCTGTGCCATTCTGTCCTGGGTATTGGTGAAGAGTCCTGTAACTATTTACCGTTCCCATTCCGGCCCCGTCTTCCCTCTCCCCACACCAAATTTACCCCTGGGGAAGAGTATGGTATCGTTCATGGTACTCCTGTGAGTTGTTCTGGTGGTGTGTGTGTGTGTGTGTGTGTGTGTGTGTGTGTGTGTGTGTGTGTGTGTGTGTGTGTGTGTGTGTGTGTGTGTGTTTAGAATAACTCGAGCTCGAGGGTTTCAGCATTGCCCAGGTGGAAATGTGATCAGAGAAGTGTGAATGAAAAGCCCTTCGTGGGATAGTGCGACCTGTGCCATTCTGTCCTGGGTATTGGTGAAGAGTCCTGTAACTATTTACCGTTCCCATTCCGGCCCCGTCTTCCCTCTCCCCACACCAAATTTACCCCTGGGGAAGAGTATGGTATCGTTCATGGTACTCCTGTGAGTTGTTCTGGTGGTGTGTGTGTGTGTGTGTGTGTGTGTGTGTGTGTGTGTGTGTTTAGAATAACTTCAAATGCCATTAAACATTGGAAAGAGAAAACAATCAAAAGAGTTAGAAATACGTAGTTAAAAGCGGGAAGAAAGAATGTTGGCAGTTCGGATATCTTAAAAACGACCCCCGCTGACCTGTATTCATTAACCCCATACGGCATAGTGACCTTGACCTCCTCTTCCAGACCCCTCCTCTAGCGCGGAACAGCATTAAAATGAATAAATGATTACGTCCGCCTCCAACATCCCTTAGTTTTGCTTGTTTTTGAAAGCTCGCAAGAAAGGATATTCTAGAACAGGAATACTGTCTTTGTACAATTAGGGGTTGATTTCTTAGCACGGAAGAACGCTCAAGTTTGTTGGGGTATCCCATAACGATACTAGGGAAATACGTGCTTAAGAAATTAATGAAAAGAAGCAAAGAAAGAGAGAGAGAGAGAGAGTCGACAAGTATGAATTAGCAGATTCCACCTCCACCACCAACTGTGAGGTAAATTAGCAAAGCAACTAGCTTACAATTACTTACATACTTTCACGAAAAAAAAAGTCAAGGACCTCTTCACAAGAACGCAAGTACGTTTTCATAACACGTCTAAAAACTCGAGAGACCTGGCCCGACCTAATCCCAGCGGCCCGGAAGCTCTACGGAGGACTGGAGGACCTGCGACGAACTGCCGCCTTCGTCGAGGAGGCGGGGAAATCCATCTGATACACAACAAACGAGACAACAACGAACTCGAGAGGATTTGGATCATGCCAGGGGGCATGTAGCATGCCATTGGTTTCTCACTGATTACGTGAACGGCCGTACCAGGCACACGTGCACCACTGATGAACATCTTGAAAAATGCGTTTGAATGATCCATGTTTCAGCCAAATTCTGACAGTCGTTAAGGAGTTTACGACAGCTGCGGGTATGCCATTTGTGTAAAAAAAAAAAAAAAAAAAAAAAAAAAATCAAGTGAACGTGTGTTTTTTAGAAAGCATCTCTGTTTGTGCATGGTGCTCATTACTCTGAATTCATACGCTGTAGTTTGCTGGAAATTCAGCGTCATTTCACCGCTGTGCAAGCTTCCAAGTGGTCCTTCATTTGATGAAGCCTTACCTGCTCGAAAGTGAGTCATCACAAGTGACTGGGAACGTTGTTGATTTTGATCTCTTTTTTTTTTTTTACACTCACTTTTCAGTTGTTTCGCCTACTTGAGGAACTTACTTCTCTTTATACGAACTTCGTAAATTAATTTCCTGTCATCGTACTTGATATGTTTATTTCAAATTCCTCCCTCTATCTGCCTGGTTTCCCCCAAAACTCACCATTTATCACCCTCCTTTTCCTCTCCAAAACTAATCATTTATCACCCTCCTCTTCCTCTCCAAAACTCACCATTTATCACCCTCCTCTTCCTCTCCAAAACTCACCATTTATCACCCTCCTCTTCCTCTCCAAAACTCACCATTTATCACCCTCCTCTTCCTCTCCTAAACTCACCATTTATCAACCCTCCTCTTCCTCTCCTAAACTCACCATTTATCACCCTCTTTCCTCTCCTAAACTCACCATTTATCACCCTCCTGCCTCTCCCAAACTCACCATTTATCACCCTCCTCTTCCTCTCCTAAACTCACCATTTATCACCCTCCTCTTCCTCTCCAAAACTCACCATTTATCACCCTCCTCTTCCTCTCCTAAACTCACCATTTATCACCCTCCTCTTCCTCTCCTAAACTCACCATTTATCACCCTCTTCCTCTCCCAAACTCACCATTTATCACCCTCTTCCCTTCCTCCTAAACTCACCATTTATCACCTTCCTCTTCCTCTCCCAAACTCAATATTTATCACCTTCCTCTTCCTCTCCCAAACTCCACATTTATCGCCCTCCTCTTCCTCTCCTAAACGATAACACTCGAATAAAAACAAAAATAAAAATAAAATCAGTACTCCAACAACATGTCTACAATCACCAGCATGTGTGACTGGACATTAAGCTAAACGCCTTCTCCTCCTCCTCCCCCTCCTCCTCCACTATTGTTTGTGATCCCCGAAAAATGGTATTCACACCCGAGCAATGAGCGAGAGACACAGACAAGAGCCCGAGTTTAACATGGAATGTCAGAGACTTTTATCCTTTTACCGCAGGCTGTTTTTTTTCTTTTCTCTCCGTCTTGAGGGCGGGAAAAATTAGATTTTGCCCTGCCCCTTTACCCCAGAACAACGCTTGGGGGGGGGAGGGGGGGGGCTAAATTGAAGAGGGGGTTGATTTTTCTTCTTGTGGCCGGTCACTTTTGCAGTATACCAAGACGATGTTAGCGCGAAGTCTGACGAAAGTGGCTGCAGCTACATTTAGAATTCGTCTGGAGATACCTTTTTTTCTTTTTCTTCTCTTACCCTGTTTATAAACGTAAGAGTTTGGGTTAATTTCTCTGCCGTCTGACTTTGGATAGACTTTTCTACTTGTCTGTTTGGGAACGACTGCACGCGTCTGTGTGTGTGTGTGTGTGTGTGTGTGTGTGTGTGTGTGTGTGCCTGCGTGCCTGCGTGCATGTTATGTGAGTGTGTTCTTACATGTGATTGTCATGGTCGCTGTCAGACAACTGAGCACATTTTTTAGCCACTTTTTTTAAAAACAGAAAATTAAATTGAATTTAAAAAAAACACACACATTCTGCAGACCAAACAGTATCTTCTGCAATTGTCTTGCGTCGTTACTGTGTGTCTTGCTGTTCACTCCTCCCTCCCCTCTCCTCCCCTCCCCTCCCCTACCTTCTGAGCCTCTCCCCTCCCCTCCCCTCCCCTACCTTCTGAGCCTCTCCCCTCCCCTCACCTACCTTCTGAGCCTCTCCCCTCCCCTTCCCTCACCTACCTTCTGAGCCTCTCCCCTCCCCTCCCCTACCTTCTGAGCCTCTCCCCTCCCCTCCCCTACCTTCTGAGCCTCTCCCCTCCCCTCCCCTCCCCTACCTTCTGAGCCTCTCCCCTCCCCTCCCCTACCTTCTGAGCCTCTCCCCTCCCCTACCTTCTGAGCCTCTCCCCTCCCCTCACCTACCTTCTGAGCCTCTCCCCTCCTCCCCTCACCTACCTTCTGAGCCTCTCCCCTCCATTCCCCTACCTTCTGAGCCTCTCCCCTCCCCTACCTTCTGAGCCTCTCCCCTCCCCTACCTTCTGAGCCTCTCCCCTCCTCCCCCTGCCCCTGCTCTCTCGACTTGTTCCAACACACAGGGACCACATCAATCCTTGCCTCCCCCCCCACACACACACATCCCCACCCACTCCACACACCCACCTCCATCCACCCACACTCTGCCTCTTTACACGTGCCATCTTTGTGTGTGTGTGTGTGTGTGTGTGTGTGTGTGTGTGTTTACCTGTAGGTTGGCGTGCCAAGGAGCGAGCGACGCGAGTGACACACACGCGCACGCACGCACGAATGCACACACACACACACACACACACAGAGAGAAGTGGCAGAGAGAAAAAGAGAGAGACAGGGGGTGAGAAGAAGAAAGAAAGAGCGAGCTAGACAGAAAGACACAGAGAGAGACAGAGGTGGATAGATAGACACACAGAGAGAGACAGACAGACAGGTGGATAGATAGATAGATAGATAGATAGAGACAGAGGTGGATAGATAGATAGATAGAGGCAGAGAAACAGAGAGAGAAGCGAAGACACCTCACCCCCACCCGATAGCCTCCCCATCCAGTCTGGCATCGCAGCCACCGCCACGGGCCGCCTTCACTCAGTCAGTCAGTCACACACAGGGGGATCTGCCGACAGCAGCTCTTACATTCCACGCTGGCTTGAGAGTATTGTGGCTTCCTCCCTCCCTCCCTCCATCCGTCCCTCCATCCATCCCTCTCTTCCTTGCTTCCTTCCTTGCTTCCCTGTCGTTGTCATCGTCGTCGTCGTGGTGTGCGGAGGTGAGCGGATTGCACGTGTGCCTTTTCTGTTTTTTTTTTGTTTTTTTTTTTCTCTCTCTCACAGGTGCTTCTGCTGGTCTGTTACGGGTGGAAAAAGGTGGTTCTGTGCACTGTGTAACGGGTGGAAAAGGGGTGGTTCTGTGCACTGTGTAACGGGTGGAAAAGGGGTGGTTCTGTGCACTGTGTAACGGGCGGAAAAGGGGTGGTTCTGTGTACTGTGTAACGGGTGGAAAAGGTGGTTCGGGAAATGGTTCTGTGTGTTGCGGGTGGAAAGGTGGTTCTGTGTGGTAGTACGGGTGGGAAAAATAGTTCTGTGTATTGCGGGTGGAAAAGGTGGTCCTATCTGTTACGGGTGGGAAGGCGGTTCTGTGTGTTGTGGGTGGAAAGGCGGTTTTGTCAGTTACGGGTGGGAAGGTGGTTCTGTGTGTTGTGGGTGGAAAGGCGGTTTTGTCAGTTACGGGTGGGAAGGTGGTTCTGTGTGTTACGGGTGGGAAGGTGGTTCTGTGTGTTGTGGGTGGAAAGGCGGTTTTGTCAGTTACGGGTGGGAAGGTGGTTCTGTGTGTTACGGGTGGAAAGGTGGTTCAGTCTGTTACGGGTGGAAAGGCGGTTTTGTCAGTTACGGGTGGGAAGGTGGTTCAGTCTGTTACGGGTGGGAAGGTGGTTCTGTGTGTTGTGGGTGGAAAGGCGGTTTTGTCAGTTACGGGTGGGAAGGTGGTTCTGTGGCAGTCGGTTGCAGGTGAAAAAGTGGTTGTAGTGTCTATTGCGGGTGGAAAAGGTAGTTCTCTCTGGAACGGACGGAAAGGTGGCTTCTGTCTGGTACGGGTGGGAAAGTAGCCCTGTGCCGTCTGTTTCCTGTGGGAAGGAAGTTTCTGTCTGTTACGGGTGGAAAGGTGGTTCAGTCTGTTACGGGTGGAAAGGTGGTTCAGTCTGTTACGGGTGGGAAGGTGGTTCTGTGGCAGTTTGTTGTGGGTGGAAAAGTGGTTGTGTCTATTGCGGGTGGAAAAGGTAGTTCTCTCTGGTACGGGCGGAAAGGTGGCTTCTGTATGTCACGGGTGGAAAAGTGGTTCCATGCTGTCTGTTACAAATGGGAAGGAGGTTATGTATGTAACGGGTGGAAAAGTGGTTCCATGCTGTCTGTTACAAATGGGAAGGTGGTTATGTATGTAACGGGTGGAAAGATGCTCCTGTCTGTCACTGGTGGAAAGGTGGTTCTGTCTGTTTCGTGTGGAAAGTGTGGTACTGTCTCTTACGGGTGGAAAAGTGGTTTCTGTCTGTTACGGGTAGAAAGGTTGTTCTGTGTGTTGCGGGTGGAAAGATGGTTCTTTGTCATCTGTTACGGGTGGGAAAGAAGTTCTGTGCGGTCTGTTGAAGGTGGAAAGGTGAATCTGTCTGTTACGGGTGGAATGATGGTTATGGAGGGGCGGTTTATGTCTGTTACGGGTGGGAAGATTGTTCTGTCTGTTACGGGTGGAATGGTGGTTATGTCAAGAACGGATGGAAGGGCGGATTCTGTCTGTTACGGGTGGGAAGGTAGTTCTGTCTGTTACGGGTGGAATGGTGATTCTTTGTAGTACGGATGGAAGGGCGGTTTCGGTCTATTAAGGGTGGGAAGGTAGTTCTGTCTGTTACGGGTGGGGGTGGGGTGTTTGGGTTAAAGTGACATAACTTGTGCGCCCACTGCTTGTGTGTTCTTGTCTTTTTCGGGTGCGTTGTTGTAGTCGCTGGAACCGCCGGTCTCTTAATTTGGCATTTATACTACTTCTGCTGTTACTTTTGCTGCTAGTGCTGGTGCCACCACCACCACTGCTACTACTACTACTACCACTACTAAATGAATTTAGCGCAGAATCATGGGCAGAGACAAATCAAAGCGCTTTCACATCCAACGTTCAACCGCATACATAATTCATTTCATCATCTGCTTTATCTCATTTCTGTTGCATTGCCAACATCATTTTCCTGGTGTTTTTTTGTGGTGGTTGGTGCAATCTGGACATGTCTGTATTTCCATTGAATTCTGAAATGGACGGCAGGGTCTTTAACGTGCGTGGTTCGATATTCTGCATGCGTGCACACTCATTCGCCAGCAGGTCGTATACAATTCTGGATGCTTCATTCGCTAACACGTCTGCTCGTGTGCGGATCTTTGGAGGTCGGGGAAAAAAACAACAACTCCATTTACCCTACTGGTGCTGAGACACCGAGAATCAACCCCAGGTACCTCAGATTCAAGTTAAGCGCTCTGACCACTTGGGTTTCGCAGATGAGCCGGGTGATGGGGTTGGGGCCGGTTTTTATCGTGAACAAATTTAGACCTTTTCTTTCTTCTTCTTCTTCTGCGTTCACTCGTATGCACACGAGTTGGCTTTTACGTGTATGACCGTTTTTACCCCGCCATATAGGCAGCCATACTCCGTTTTCGGGGGTGTGCATACTGGGTATGTTCTTGTTTCCATAACCCACCGAACGCTGACATGGATTACAGGATCTTTAACGTGCGTATTTGATCTTCTGCTTGCATATACACACGAAGGGGGTTTAGGCACTAGCAGGTCTGCACATATGTTGACCTGGGAGATCGTAAAAATCTCCACCCTTTACCCACCAGGCGCCGTCACCGTGATTCGAACCCGGGACCCTCAGATTGACAGTCCAACGTTTTAACCACTCGGCTATTGCGCCCGTCGACCTTTTCTTTCGATTTTTGTTCATTTGATTATTATTCCCCCCCACCCCCCCCACCCCCACCGCCCCCTATTTTCTTGCTTTTTTTTCTTTGCTTGTTTGTCTCTGTTTTTCTTTCATTCGTTCATTCTTTCTTTTTGGTTTGCTTTCTTTCTTTCTTTCTTTCTTTTTATTCACTCACTCACTCATTCATCCAGCCACTTGTTTATCATTTGACAGTTTATTTACTTAGTTTTCATCTCTGGTTTCTTGTTGTTCTTGTTCTCTTTCTTGTTCCTTGTTCTTCTTGCTCTTCTTCTTCTTGTTCTTGTTGTTCTTGTTCTTCTTGTTGTTCTAGTTCTTCTTGTTCTTCTTGCTCTTCTTCTTGTTGTTCTTGTTCTTCTTGTTCTTCTTGTTCTTGTTGTTCTTGTTCTTGTTCTTCTTGCTCTTCTTCTTGTTGTTCTTGTTCTTCTTGTTGTTCTTGTTCTTGTTGTTCTTGTTGTTCTTGTTCTTGTTCTTCTTGCTCTTCTTCTTGTTGTTCTTGTTCTTCTTGTTGTTCTTGTTGTTGTTCTTGTTCTTCTTGTTGTTCTTGTTCTTCTTGTTCTTCTTGCTCTTCTGAGCTCTTGTTCTTGTTCTTGCTCTTCTTCTGAGCTCTTCATCTTCTTGTTCTTCTTGCTCATCTTTTTGTTCTACTTCTTGTTCTACTTATTCTTGTTCTTGTCCTTCTCGTTCTTCTTCTTGTTCTTCTTCTTCTTGGTTTTCTTGTTATTCTGGTTCATCTTCTTGCTGATCTTCTTCTTCTTCTTCATGTTTTTTTTTTTATTTTTATTTTTTATGATGACGGTCTTTGTGTGCTGTTGTTGTTTCCGTCACCGACACTGTTACTGTTGTAATGATTACTGTATGTCGTAATGTACACATATCGTATCGGCGCCCAGTCAGAATAGGTCTTTGATACTCCGTGCCGTTGTGGATATTTGCGCGTCAGCGTTTCAACAGGTGAGTAGTGGCCTCTGAAATGTTAGTATGATGGCTTTGTGTGGATTTTTTTTTTTTTTTTTTTTTTTGCTTCTGCTCCTGCTCTCCATTAACTCACTCAGTACGGCCAGTCCTCTCTTCTCCTCTACACAGACCCCTCGGATGTCCAGTGGGTGTCTGAATGACCCAACCTTTAGCTTCCGTCGTCAGAATTGTGGTATTCTTTGTCAGCATTCACCTCTTCAGTATAAGAGCCTTCCACTTGCAATATTTTGATGAGGGTAATTGGGGTGAAACGCTGTTAACGTCGTCTCTTTCGCCGTTCGTAAGGAGAGAGTTAATCGCACCTGTACGTGCCTAACGTGCTTATAGTGGTAACATATGATACAGGTGTGATACTTTTCGGTAAAACATAATAAACTGTAAAACATTTCGGTAAAACATGGTAAGTAGTGACACTTCTCGATAAGATGATTGACGGTTTATTTCGGTAAAACGTGATACATTGTAGCTGTTTTCGGTCAAACGTAACGAGACTGTGACATTTTTCGAGAGAGAGAGAGAGAGAAAAAAAAGGTCATGAAATATTACATTTTTCGGTAAAACGTGTTATATTCTGACACTTTTCGGTCAAACATGTAAAATGTAACACTTTTCGGTCAAAGGCGATAAATTGGCTATGACGACAACAAGAGTATTATGATTTTTTTTTTCTCAGTGTCAGCGTACTGATAAAAACCACGACACTGGCTCAAAAGACACACACACACACACACACACACACACACACACAAATCCTGCAAACTGTAGCATCACGAAGGCAACTCTTTTCTTTTGTTCATTTTCTGCACCTCAGCATATTACGAGTGCCACCGCTGGCGTTGATCTCAGTGTGCCAAGTAGTACATGACACCACTTGTGTTCCACTTAGCTCGTTGCCAACCGATGTATGAATCATTATGCAAATGAGCTCTCTCGTCACATTTCGGGCATCCTGGAGCTGTCTTTGTTATAGAAGTATATATATATATATTTTTTTTTAAAAAGAAGAAGAAAGAAAGGGATGATACTAGTGTATCGCAAGCCATTCGGATGAGACGATAAACCGAGGTCCCGTGTGCAGCATTCACTTAGCGCACGTAAAAGAACCCACAGCAACAAAAGGATTGTGCAGAATTCTGTTGAAAAAAACAACAACATTCAATAGGGGGAAAAAAGGCAGGTAGGAATTTTTTTTTTTTTTTAATGGGAGCTCTCTCAGTGTAGCGATGTTCTCTCCCTGGGGAGAGCAGCCCGAATTTCACACAGAGAAATCTGTTGTGACCAACAACAAAAAACAACAACCAAAAAACACAACAACAACACGACACAACACAACACAATACTATTTCTCGAGACCAGAATAATGGGTTGTCACATCGTTTTCACAAACGGTGTCACAATTGATCTGATAACCACCCACCAGTCCTGTTCTGGACCAACTGCTACAGAAATCGATATCAAATTGCATCTCCCGAGTTAAAGATCTGTGTGTTATTTAAACTTGCGAACGGTTTAACGGTTTGATGCAGTCAACAGTAAAATCGCTTCGCCTGTAAAGTATTTCTTTGGAACAAATGGAAATTTAAAAAAAGAAGATTTTGCGAGAGTGGGACATTAAAGAGAAGTGAAGTTTTATTCCCCACGCAAACGACTCAGTAGATAAGTATCATGGACTT
>NC_134904.1:16425479-16427979 GCF_041734735.1 Babylonia areolata | reverse complement strand
TCCTCGGTTTATACATCCTTTTTGACAAGACGCAAAGTTTGGTGGTTTCCAACTTGGGACAAAGGGCGAGACTGGAATTCGAACAGAGAACCCCCCACGGACACTGTATTGGCAGATTGGCGTCTTAACCATTCTACCACCACCACCACCCCATCCCACACCCTGTCTCGAAAATAAACTACTTTATTCTCGGGTGGCTGTCCTGATTCTATCACTAATTGACGTGTACACACACACACACACACACACACACACACACACACACACACACACACACACACACACACACACACACACACACACACACACACACACACACACACACACACACACACACACACATCTCGGTGGAATCTGTACTTTTGATTTCTTAAAGGATTTCGCCTTTCCGCTGTCTGCATGCTGCAACTGTTACTGTTCAGAGTGTCACCGCTGTCTCCCTGTGGCTTTTATCTTGATGTCAGGGGACTGGATAACTAATAGCTTTCCTCATGCACTTCTCACATCTCATCTTTGGAGTGATGAATACATGCCAAGGTGTGTATCTCCAGTCTTTGGAGGGAAAGAACCGTTTGGATGTTTTTACTGAAGGTCTTGGGAGGGGTGATGGGGGAGGGGGGTAATAAAGTGGTTTATGATGAATGAAAAGCCTGCCGTTTGGGTTACAGGTGTTGTTGGTTGTACGGTTGTTATTGCATAACCCGGTTGTTATTGCGTGAGCCAGTTGTTGTTGCGGGAGATTTGAGTGTTACCCGGTTTGCGGCCATGGATTTTGATACCTGATATATATTGTTGTTTTGACAAACAATGATACATGGTTTGTTTTTTTTCACAATGCGAAGAACATGTGCCCCCCCCCCCCCCTGCCCCCTCCAATTTCAGCCACCTGGCGTTTCAGAACTTCTCATTCATGTTTGATCCTGATCTAGTCTTCACGCTGTCGGACGGCAATGATGCGACATTTTCTCGAAGCCATTATGTATAAACATCTCATATACTTTCACTCGAAATAGCTCGGTACAAAATAGCGACTGTAGAGACACTAGGTAGCTACTGAAAATACGTCAAAATAGCAGCTGAAAAGAACAAAGATACTCCGAAGCATAGGCTGAAGAGACGACTGTTACGGCGAATTAGCGGCGGCTGTATAATAAACGAACCAAAATTGCGAAGAAATGGCCACGTGTACGTCACAACATAGTGACGAAAAAGACCAGAGGGCAGTCTAAAGCGCGACAGAAAATCACAACTGACGTCAAACACAGTGACGGAAAACAGTTACGTCATAATAGCGACAGAAAATACGTGATAGGATTCGTCTAAGGTGTTGTTGCGCTCACATCGACAACACAGGACACAGTGTGTTGCTGAACCCAGACACACTCTTTCCGACCAGGAGTTTTAAAGCCACAACAAACATGACACGCAGATTACCCACCACCAAGAAACACGGCCGTTGGACAAGTGTCGGTTCATGTTCCAGCTATGGGAGTGATTTGAGCTGGATTCAGGTATTGTTACCGCGTTGGCTTTTGCTCTTCAGTCTTCTTCTTCTTCTTCTGCGTTCGTGGGCTGCAACTCCCACGTTCACTCGTGTGCACACGAGTTGGATTTTACGTGTATGACCGTTTTTACCCCGCCATGTAGGCAGCCATACTCCGGTTTCGGGGGTGTGCATACTGGGTATGTTCTTGTTTCCACAACCCACCGAACGCTGACATGGATTACAGGATCTTTAACGTACGTATTTGATCTTCTGCTTGCATATACACACGAAGGGGGTTCAGGAACTAGCAGGTCTGCACGTGTGTTGACCTGGGAGATCGTAAAAATCTCCACCCTTAACCCACCAGGCGCCGTCACCGTCAACTGACAAAGTATTTGCAGAGAAAATGTCAATGTTAAAGTTTACCACGGACACACACACACACACACACACACACACACACACACACACACACACACAACCGAACACCGGGTTAAAACATAGACTCACTTTGTGTACACAGGTGAGTCAAAAATGGGTCTATTTTGGGACAACAAAAGGATTTCAGAAGAGGGTCTGAAGCAGCCTCAGCACCCCAACCCCCCCCCCCCCCCCCCCCCCCCCCCGAGTTCAGCTCCGGGGCAGCGTGTTGCGGCAGGAAAATAAAAAAATTAAAAGGGGCGGGGACCCAACTAGCCTAACCTGGTATCTGGACAGGTTTATTATTATTATTATTATTATTATTACCAGTAGTATTGGTAGTAGTTAGGAAGGCAGGTAGTATGGTTTGCATGAGCAGTGGAGCTCAGTCTGTCTGTCTCCTTATCTCTCTCACCCCCTTGTCTCTCTCTCTCCCTCTTTTTCTCTCTTTCTCTCTCCCTCTCTCTTTCCCTCCCCTCTCTCTCTCTTTCCCTCTGTCTCTCTCTCTCTTTCCCTCTGTCTCTCCTTTCTCTATATCCCTCTTTCTCTCCCCCCTCTCTCTGTGTCTCTGCCCCCCCTGTCCCCCTCTTTCTC
>NC_134904.1:16402979-16422979 GCF_041734735.1 Babylonia areolata | reverse complement strand
TTACGTTTGTTTACCACGGGAGAATACAGAACACAAAAAAGTCTCCAGTGAAAGAAATTCATTTGTGGTGCAAAACGCATTTATGCCAGTAATGCACAATGACAGTCATTCAACGTGTAGATTCCTTGACTACTTTCCAATGATATTTTCTCTGTCGATGTATTAATGCTTCTGGTCGTCAGCATAACTGTGCCAACACTGATGGCCACCACCTATAAAAACATCAACAAAAAAAAAAAGCAACAAACAAAAAACAAAACAAAAAAACCACAAAAAAGCAAGCAAGCAAACAAACAAATAGTAACAACAAAAAACAAATAGACGGGAATGACAAACAAACAGCAACAACAAACAACAACAAACAGACAGCAATAACAACAAACAAAGAACACACAAATAGAAACAGCAACAACAAACGAACAGCAACATCAACAACAAACAAACAGCAACAAACAACACAAAATGGTAACAACAAACAAACAGCAACAACAACAAACAACACTCAAATAGTAACTGCAACAACAAACAAACAGCAGCAGCAACAACAAACACACAAATAGTAACAACAACAAACAAACAGCAACAACAACAAACAAACAACACTCAAACAGTAACTGCAACAACAAACTGCAGCAGCGACAACGAACAAACAGCAACAACAACAACAACACAAACACAGACAGTAACAACAACAAAGAAACATAAAAAATGGTTAGAACATTCATCAGTAGCCAATCCAAAGACAAAAGAACCCGCATGATGCACCCATGCAGTCACCAGTTTTCATTGTCCCGATTTCTCTGTTCCGTGTCATCACATAGCTCTCAGTGTTGCTTTGTTGCAGCAGTGCGTGAACAGACACGGAGAGTTGCGCTCCGGAAACACATTCATTCCATATGTGTCGGGGGAAATAGCAAATCTGTTGGCTTATAATTATGAGAGTAACGAACCATGACAGTTCCTACACACACACACACGTAACATAGCATTCCTGAAGACGCCAGTAATGACTTGATGTTACTACCAGTCGGGTGGATGGAGGCATGCAGACAGCCCCAGTGACCTACTTAGACCAAGATTCTTCCCCCACGCACGAGCGCACGTGCGCACACACACACACACACACACACACACACACACACACACACGCACGTACATAAACACACAAACACACACACGCGCACGCACGCACGCACGCACGCACAACCCAAGTTCATACCGAATATTCAGTGTGTCCCAATTGTTACTAAACTCGCTTACACTCATGGTGACCGTCTTTCCTTTTTTTCTTTTCTTTTTTCATACCCCATCACCCCGTGTGTACTTTTTACCTGTCTTACCTTCGCACATTATATCATGCCTTGTCCTTTTCGTGGTTCTTTATACACTCAATCCACCCCCCCCCCCCCCCCCCCCCCACACACACACACTCCGCACCCCCACTCTTTCCACCCTCCCTCTCTCTCCCTCATTGTGTACACGCGGGTGCATGTGTAGCTCAAGCGCATGGAGGTGTGCGTGCCTTTGATGTCTCCGTTCATCTTGTTCCTGGTGTGTATTGTTCCGCTTGTTTTTGTCCTTGGTGCTCTTGTACTTACTTGTTCTCCTTGTTCTGGTTCTCCTGATTCTTTTCTCCTTGTCCGTGTTCTTGTTCTCCTTGTCCTTTTCTCCTTATTCCTGTTCTTGTTCTTTTCTTGTTCCTGTTCTCCTTGTTCTAGTTCCTGTTCTCCTTGTTCTTGTTCTCCTTGTTCTTCCTGTTCTAGTTCCTGTTCTCCTTGTTCTTGTTCTCCTTGTTCCAGTTCTCCTTGTTCCTGTTCTTGTTCTAGTCCCTGTTCTCCTTGTTCTCCTTGTTCCCGTTCTCCTTGTTCTAGTTCCTGTTCTCCTTGTTCCTGTTCTCCTTGGTCTTGCTCTCCTTGTTCTTGTTCTCCATGTTCTAGTTCCTGTTCTCCTTGTTCTTGTTCTCCTTGTTCCTGTTCTCCATGTTCCTGTTATCCTTCTCCGTGTTCCTATTCATGTTCTCCTTGTTCCTATTCATGTTCTCCTTGTTCCTATTCATGTTCTCCGTGTTGCTGTTCATGTTCTCCTTGTTTCTATTCATGTTCTCCGTGTTCCTATTCATGTTCTCCTTGTTCCTATTCATGTTCTCCGTGTTCCTGTTCATGTTCTCCTTGTTCCTATTCATGTTCTCCGTGTTCCTGTTCATGTTCTCCTTGTTTCTATTCATGTTCTCCTTGTTCCTGTTCATGTTCTCCGTGTTCCTATTCATGTTCTCCTTGTTCCTATTCATGTTCTCCTTGTTCCTATTCATGTTCTCCGTGTTCCTATTCATGTTCTCCTTGTTCATGTTCTCTTTGTTCCTGTTCATGTTCTCCGTGTTCCTATTCATGTTCTCCGTGTTCCTATTCATGTTCTCCTTGTTCCTATTCATGTTCTCCTTGTTCCTATTCATGTTCTCCTTGTTTCTATTCATGTTCTCCTTGTTCCTGTTTTCAGTTGTCGGTGTTTGTGGTGATGGTAGTAGTAGTAGTGGTAGTAGTAGTAATTTTTCTTGTTCTTGTTCTTCTTCTCAGTCGTCGTCGTCGTTCTTGGGCAGCAATGCCCATGATCACCCGTATGTGCCAGTGGGCTTTTCCGTATATGACCGATTTTCCCCCCCGCTTTTGTAGGCAGCCGTATTCAGTTTTCGGAGATACCACGACATATATTACCTGCTGAGGTTTGTTGTCTGGGGCTGTTTCAGAGGGGTCCCTCGCAGTTGGCCAAGGAAGACGCCAGGTCCACGTTATCAGTCGCGGCTGCCACCAGCACCACCAGCACCATGTCGTCCTACGACCAGATCGACGATGAGGAGGAGCTTCACAAGCTGGTGAGTGTGCCCCTGCCTTGTTTCACAGCGCGAAGGACGCACATGGTTAAAACAACAACAACAGCAACAGCAACAGCGGCAACAACAATTACAACAGCAACGATAACAACAGCAGCAACTACAACAGTAGCAACAATAACAGCAGCAACAACAACTACAACAACAACAACAAAAGCCTCACAAAATCAACAGGGGGTATGGATGAGGGTTGGGATTACGAAAAGGGTTTTGGAGTTTGTGTCACTGCCCAGGGGAGAGAGACAGAGACAGAGAAGGTTGGGCAGCAGTCGAGCAGTTACAACACAACACAATGCAGTAGAATACAATACAATACAATACAATACAATACAATGCAGTGCAAGGCAAGACAGTGCAATACAATACGATAAAGTGCAGTGCGAGGCAAGACAGTGCAATACAATACGATAAAGTGCAGTGCGAGGCAAGACAGGGCAATACAATACAATAAAGTGCAGTGCGAGGCAAGACAGGGCAATACAATACAATACAGTGCAAGGCAAGGCAAGACAGTGCAATACAATACAATACAGTGCAAGGCAAGACAGGGCAATACAATACAATACAGTGCAAGGCAAGGCAAGACAGTGCAATACAATACAATACAATACAGTGCAAGGCAAGGCAAGACAGTGCAATACAGTACAATACAGTGCAAGGCAAGGCAAGACAGTGCAATACAATACAATACAGTGCAAGGCAAGGCAAGACAGTGCAATACAATACAATACAGTGCAAGGCAAGGCAAGACAGTACAATACAATACAATACAGTGCAAGGCAAGACAGTACAATACAATACAATACAGTGCAAGGCAAGGCAAGACAGGGCAATACAGTACAATACAGTGCAAGGCAAGGCAAGACAGGGCAATACAATACAATAAAGTGCAGTGCGAGGCAAGACAGTGCAATACAATACAATACAATAAAGTGCAGTGCGAGGCAAGACAGTGCAATACAATACAATACAATAAAGTGCAGTGCGAGGCAAGACAGTGCAATACAATACAATACAGTGCAAGGCAAGGCAAGACAGTGCAATACAATACAATAAAGTGCAGTGCAAGGCAAGACAGTACAATACAGTGCAAGGCAATACAATGCAATACAATACAATACAATACAATACAATACAATACAGTAGAACACAGAGCAGTGCAAAAAGAATGCAACACACCCATCGCACGCCTGGTGTCATGTCGCAGATGAACTCGGTGGAGAGCTTCGACGAGAGGAAGAAGATCAGGAACAGGTTACGGGAGATCAGGGACAAGCAGAGAGGTAGGACACGGCCACAGTCACTTGTCTTGACAGTGGTGATGATGATGATGATGATGATGATGTTATTAGTGTCTCTGCCTCTATTCTGTCTGACTATCTGTTTCATATATATATCTTGTCTGTCTGTCTGTCTTTGTCTGTATCTACCTCTCTCCTCTAGCTGCAGTTTACCCTGAAGGAGTGATGTGATTCACACTTTCTAATACACCTACACTGCAGTTTACATGTTTGATGTGATGTGAAATAGTTCACGTGTTCAGCTTTCGGGTACATTAATCCAGGTGATTTCCGTTATTTGTATCTATGTGCCTTTTTCTCTCCCCCCCCCCCCCTCCCCCCCCCACCTTTTTTTTTCTTCATCATTTTTTCCCCCTTGTATGTTTTCAGATGTCTTTTCGTTCTTTTGTAATACCTAAGAATTTTTAAAGAAATTGCTAAGAAAACCTGTCTGCTTAATACCTTATTGATGCTCAGTCGCCTTTGAATATTTTCATTTTATTTGTATACTCCTTAACTCTTTCCCTTTTTTTTTTTATCATCCGAGAACATCATATATGTATGTTTGTATATTCGTATCATACACAGATATACCCTATTCTTTCTTTACTTCAAACACCAGACACATAACATGTTTATATTGTGACATATTATCGTGTTTTCGTTTCTTACACTGCACATATACATGATTTTTTTTTTCCAGTTGTCACATTTATGCACAAGATGTATTTTACTAACACCCCCACTTTGGCTGGTGTATATTTATGAACAATTTGCTTTTCCACCATTTCTTTCTCTACTCCCCACCACCCAACCATGAACCACCTCCACACCACGACAACCACCACCACCACATCAACGTCTTTACCCCCATCGGCCTCCTCCCAACTACGTCATCATCAACACCCCCCTGCCCACCACCCACTGTCTTGTCCAACCACCCCAACACCCCACAACCCCCCTCCATTATCTCAACACCCCCTGTCCACCACCCACTGTCTTGTCCAATGATCCCACCCCAACACCCCACAACCCCCCTCCATTATCTCAACACCCCCTGTCCACCACCCACTGTCTTGTCCAATGATCCCACCCCAACACCCCACAACCCCCCTCCATTATCTCAACACCCCCTGTCCACCACCCACTGTCTTGTCCAATGATCCCACCCCACCACCTCAATACCCCACAACCCCCCTCCATTATCTCAACGCCCCCTGTCCACCACCCACTGTCTTGTCCAACCACCCCAACACCCCACACACCCCCTCCATTATCTCAACACCCCCTGTCCACCACCCACTGTCTTGTCCAACCACCCCAACACCCCACAACCCCCCTCCATTATCTCAACGCCCCCTGTCCACCACCCACTGTCTTGTCCAACCACCCCAACACCCCACAACCCCCCTCCATTATCTCAACACCCCCTGTCCACCACCCACTGTCTTGTCCAACCACCCCAACACCCCACAACCCCCCTCCATTATCTCAACACCCCCTGTCCACCACCCACTGTCTTGTCCAATGATCCCACCCCACCACCTCAATACCCCACAACCACCCACCATTATCTTAACACCCCCCCCCCCATCCACCACCCACCGTTTTCTCCAACCACCCCACTACCACATCCACCACCACAACGAATCCTCCACTATCTCACCACCCCATTCCACCACCCACCGTTATCTCAACACTCCTCTCCACGGCCAACCATTTTCTCCAACTACCCCCCCACCCCACAACCACCACCACCCACCATAATCTCAACAACCCCGTCCACCACAACCACCCACACTCCTCTCCACCACCCACCGTCTTCTCCAACCACCCAACCCCCACCACAACCACCTACCGTTATCTCAACACTCCTCTCCACCACCCACCGTCTTCTCCAACCACCCAACACCCACCACAACCACCTGCCATTATCTCAACACTCCTCTTCATCACCCACCGTCTTCTCCAACCACCCAACCCCCACCACAACCACCTGCCATTATCTCAACACTCCTCTCCACCACCAACCGTTTTCTCCAACTACCCCCACTCCACAACCACCACCACCCACCATTATCTCAACAACCCCGTCCACCACAACCACCCACACTCCTCTCCACCACCCACCGTCTTCTCCAACTACCCAACCCCCACCACAACCGCCTACCATTATCTCACCACTCCTCTCCATCACCCACCGTCTTCTCCAACCACCCAACCCCCACCACAACCACCTGCCATTATCTCACCACTCCTCTCCACCACCCACCGTCTTCTCCAACCACCCAACCCCCACCACAACCGCCTACCATTATCTCACCACCCTCACCACCACGCCTACAGAGGAGATGGAGGCCCGACGCCAGCAGCGGGAGAAGGAGACGGAGGACCTGGTGCGCAAGAAGTTCGCGATGGCGGAGGAGGAGAAGAAGCGCAAGATGGCGGCCTACAGCGCGCAGAAGGCCACGCACGAGCGCGACTCGGAGTACGTGAGCACCTCTGAGAAGCTGATCACGGACAAGCACAAGCTGGCCGAGGAGGAGAAGCAGAAGAAGCTGGAGGCCTACAAGAACATCGCCAGCAAGGAGCACAAGGCGGGCGAGGCCAAGCCCTCCCGGCCCGCCGTTACCAAGGCCCCAGGTGATGATGATGATGATGATGATGATGTTGTTGATCCACCTCCACCACCACCAACCCCTTGCCCCTGCATCTCTTTTTTTCCATCCTCCTTCTTCCCCATTTTCTCCGTGTGTGTGTGTGTGTGTGTGTGTGTGTGTGTGTGTGTGTGTGTTATTTTGGGTTGTTGTGTTTTTTTTTTCGTGTGTGAATGTGGCTTGTGGCTTGTGGATCGTGTGTGTGTGCGTGTTGTGCGTGGCATGTGTGTATTGTTGCGGATGCTGGGTTTGTGATGTTTCACGCCTGCAGTGTGAACGTTTATTTTGTGAAGGGCCAGTCTCACTTCCAGTTTTGAGAGAGAACTTGTTCTCGGGGTGGGGTAGGGGATGGGGTTGGGAGGGTGGGAGTTGGGGGGGGGGGGGGCGCATTTCAAGCGAGCCTAGAACGAACCTCTTTGTACTCTACGAGAGCGGAGTGGGGCTGTCAAAATCAGCTAAGGGGTTCAGCTCTCATTAGTTGGAAGTTACCTCCTGGGGGTCAGTTTAGACTAGTCTGCATAGACTTAGGGGGGTAAAAAGCAACAGGGTGGGGGGGTAAGAATAGGTTGCTACACCGGGCTGGATCACTAACCATATCGCCGCGTTCTAATTACTGAGTCCACCATTCCTTGACCAGTCAAGCGGGTGGAATGGTTAAAAAAAAAAAAATAAATAAATAAATAAAAATCGCTCTGCTGCGCAGGATGTCGGAAGTGATCAATGTATCGAATTTGAGCTCGATAGGTTGAGACATGTGACAGTCATAGCTTCCCTTTACAACAGACAGGGAAGACGGTTATTTTTCGAGGAGAGTGTGTAAAAGGTGTAAAAGAGGTATAGACAGATGGTACCTGACAGTCACTTCAAGAGGGGAGTGTGTAAAAGGTGTAAAAGAGGTATAGACAGATGGTACCTGTCAGTCACTTCAAGAGGGGAGTGTGTAAAAGGTGTAAAAGAGGTATAGACAGATGGTACCTGACAGTCACTTCAAGAGGGGAGTGTGTAAAAGGTGTAAAAGAGGTATAGACAGATGGTACCTGTAAGTCACTTCAAGAAGGAAGTGTGTAAAAGGTGTAAAAGAGGTATAGACAGATGGTACCTGTAAGTCACTTCAAGAAGGAAGTGTGTAAAATAGGTATAGACAGATGGTACCTGTCAGTCACTTCAAGAGGGGAGTGTGTAAAAGAGGTATAGACAGATGGTACCTGTAAGTCACTTCAAGAGGGGAGTGTGTAAAAGGTGTAAAAGAGGTATAGACAGATGGTACCTGTCAGTCACTTCAAGAGGGGAGTGTGTAAAAGGTGTAAAAGAGGTATAGACAGATGATAAATCCATCACATTAACGTACCAATAGGTTAGTTTCCTCTCTTGCAGTGACACTGGTCGCTTTTGCTGTTGTCCTGGCAATGGCTGTGGCAAAAAAAAAAAAAAAAAAAAAAAAAAAAATCTCATATATGCTGAGCTTATGTATGTGTACATTGTACTTATATTGTGTGAATTGCGTGTATATCGCACACACACACACGCGCGCGCGCGCGCGCGCACGCGAGGGCTTCAAGCGCACTCAAACAAGCTACCAAATAACCCATGCACAAAGCAACTGCTTAATTTGCACTTCCTTGTGCTGTTGGCTTCTCGTCTGCTCCTCCTGCCTTTGCTGCAGTAATGCTCAGCTACGCTTCTGTCGTTGTATTTGATTTTTTTTGTGTTCATTTCTCATTGTCTTTGGGTATCATAATTTGTCAGTTATGTCTCTCCATCTTTCATAGAGTTCAGCCACGGACCATAGCCGCCTGTTGGATATTGTTGTCAGATGCTGAACAGGTTCTTGTTTCTGCCATCAGCGTTTTGAGCACCGTTGTTTTTCTTCGTGTAAAGAATTATACTTAGTCGACTGCAGGTGCCGTTAGGTATTAAGCAGTGCTGAGTTCGCAAAGCGTGAAGAATTATGCCATGTTCATGGCGGGTGCATAAACGTAAGTTATTTCAGCAGCTCTAAGTTTTGTTAGCGTTTAGAATTATCCTACATCTTTAACGGGTGCGTAAGCTAAATATTTTAGCAGCGATAAGTTCGTTTAGCGTTCACAATTATGCCATGTCCATAGCGGGTGCATAAGCTATTTTAACAGCGCTAAGTTTGTTTAACGTTAAGAATTGTCCTAATTAACATGGCGTAGACTTGGAAAACATTCTTGGCAAACTCTTAAGCAAACTTAGCGCATCTAAGATCGCCACGGCAGCTCGGCCCTGTCGATTTGGTGCCGTTGTCCTTCACGTGGAGGTACTTACTTCTGTCAGCGTCTCTGTCCTTTGTCATCGTCTCTGTCCTTTGTCATCGTCTCTGTCCTTTGTCATCGTCTCTGTCCTTTGTCATCGTCTCTGTCCTTCGTCATGTTTTTTTTGTTTTGTTTTTTTAATTTTTAATTTTATTTTTTTACCCCCATTGTGCCCTGGGTGAGCTTCTGTCTTCATCCACCTCATACGAGTATCACGTGCTCAGTCTGTCCTCTGTATCGCCCCTCAACAATCCTGACCTGTGTTCTTCAGACAACGTGGTCTTTCGGCACTGCCTTCTCGTGTGTGTTTTGTTCAGGGGTGTTCATCATTATGTCGCAGTGCCACAGAGCAAGTACGAGTAATATGTGATGTTGTCCATTTTAGAAGGAAGGTGGCAGAATGGTTAAGACGCTCTTCTGCCAATGCAGTGAGGGTCTGGGTTCAAATCCCCGCTCTCGCCCTTCCTCCCAAAATTGACTGGAAAATCAAGCTGAGTGTCTTGTCATTCGGATGAGACGACAAACCGAGGTCCCGTGTGCAGCATGCACTTTTGCGAACTGCAAAAGTACCAGTGGCAACGAGACTGTTGTCCTCTGGCAAACTTCTGAAGAAGAAATCCCCTCTGTTAGGTACACAAATATATATACGCATGCACTCAAGGCCTGACAAAGCGCGTTTGGTTATGCCGCTGGTCAGGCTTTTGCCTAGCAGATGTGGTGTAGCGTATAAGGATTTGTCCGAACGCAGTGACACCTCCTTGAGAAACTGAAACAAACTTTCATTTTTCATACTGTTGTCGTGTTTAATCAACAGATCATAGGGACGCAGTATTGGAAAACACGCCATCCAGCCATTGTAGACCAACTTTGTATGAACTTATGTTTAATTTGACATTTGTTAGTCGCCTATGCTGTTAAGTTATCATATTGCCATTTGTAAGCACTTTGAAGATTTTTTTAGCCACGCAATCATTCATCTCAATAGTCAGTAGCCGCATTATCTAAAGTCCTTTTTTGAAACTGCAATCATTTGACCATTTATAACCTTATTGTAGGTATTAAGCTTCATCATCATGCCCGGAGAATACTTAGCACACATCAACAGTTTCCACTGTCATAGAAAACACTGTCTTGTTCATTAATCATCAATCGTTTCGCAATTTTTTTTTTACATGATTTATTTAAAGTTGGTCATAATGTTTTGTTTAGTTTTTAAGTCCATGGTTTATCAACCATTTCATAACTTTTGTACATGATTTATGTAAAATAACTTTTTTTTACAAATATAGGATGTATATAAATCGAATACATTGTTTTTCATTATCATTCATTCATTCATTCGTCCATCCATCCATCAGTTCGCTTATTTTCTGCTCATTTTGCTTCATTCATTCATCCATCCAACCACCCATTAATTAATTAATCAATTAATTCATTAATTATTCACCCATCCTTCCATCCATTCATTCATTCGTTCATTTGGATATCTTTTGCTCATTTTTTTCCATTCATTCATTCATTGATACATTCATTCATTCATGCATCCATCCATCCATCCATTCCTTCATTCATTCATCCATCCATTTTTTTCGCATATCATCTGCTTATTTTGTTTCATTCATTCATTCATTCATCCGTCCAACCATCCATTCATTCATTCTCTGATCATCTGCTTTTTTGTTTGTTTGTTTGTTTCATTCATTCATTCATTCATTCATCCGTCCAGCCATCCAGCCATTAATTCATCCATCCATCCAACCACGCATCCATCCATCCATCCATCATTCATTCATTCACTTATCATCTGCTTATTTTGTTTTCATTCATTCATTCATTCATTCATTCATTCATTCACAAACATGGAGACATCAGCACGTGATCACCGGGCTCACGGCTGGAAGGCGGCAGTAGAGAGTAAGATGGATGTGACGTCACGTCAGTCCATCGCTTGGCTGAATTAATGTATGCCTGTCGCCTCATGCATGGTTTTTGTCTCTCGCTTCTGTCGTGCAACCCGCTGCCTGACCCCCCCACCCACACCCCACACCCAGCAGACGACTCCAGCAGCGTGACGAAGAAACCGGAAACCAAACAGACTTCCGGTTTCGGGGGTGTGCAGTACGGAGCGTCGAGGGCCCCAGGTAGGTGTATCTGCCGGGCCTGTACCCGTGTGTTGTCTGTGTGTGTTTCTTAGGGAGGGGGCGGGAGGATGGGGGTGGGGGTAAACTGGTCACCTCGTATATTCGCCTCCACACTCCCCCCTCCCCCACACTCACCTGTATTTTGGAGCTGATGTACTTGTAAGTATGATGTGTATTGGTTGATTTGAAGGGATGAGGATACCTTCTCCCTCTGTGTCTCTGTCTGTCTGTCTGTCTGTCTCTCTCTCTGCGTGCGTGCGTGTGTGTGTGTGTGTGTGTGTGTGTGTGTGTGTTATAATGTTGCGGAAAAAGTTGCATTTTTAGGGGCTTGAGATCCACAGTGTTTACTTTGTACTCATCGCTGCTACTAAGAATGAAACAGATCGAATACTCAAACAAATAATCAAGTAAACGCATGGCTGTAAACTAACTTGGCACCATGACTAACAGGCAAAAGCGGGTGCTGCTGATAATTATTACAGTGGTGTTCATGTCTTTGCTGTTTGTGATTGTAGAGTTGTTTCATACTTTGTATGCCGTGATATTTTGTTTCGAATTACACAGTCACACATTTGTTTATTTACTTTGTATTATTAACTAGCGTATGTATATTTATTTTATCGACACTGATCTTATAACAATAACTACTGTCGTGAAAATACATAGAAACAAAGTCAGAAGTTGATTATTGAAGTACTCTTTAAAATTCTTCATGATATGTCGTTGTGTTATGCATTAGCTAAATACAGCTTTTTATAACACGAATGTAGCCATGATATGTTGTGTTTTAAACTGGTTAGATACAACGTTTTAAAATACACGTGACATGATTTCATTTTACTGAATAGAAATTTCTATTCAAAATGGCATTTCCGAGACAGCGCAGTTTATTCATGTGTGGATATTCAGATTGATACGAAGTCCTCTTTAAATGCCTCGAAAGGAAACGTGAAAATCATTCTCTATAATAATATATGTAATTCAGTAAATGTTACATTTGACCCAGTAATCTTCAGTTAATCTTCTTTCAGTGATATGGGGAGAGCCAGACTCACATGATGCACTGGTTGGTGACTATTTGAATGGTGTGAAAACATATCTAGTAGATTCAGTACTCAGCAGCTCAGGACTTAATTGTGATTGATTTCAGCCGTCCCCCCCCCCTTACACCCTCCCCCCCCTCTCTCTCTCTCACTGTTAGTCTCTCTTTCTAGTCTAAACAAGAACACGTCTAGCGTATCTAGTCTGTTACAGAACACATTTAATCTAGTACATCTAGCCTGAACCAGAACACAGTTTAGTGCTTCTAGTCTAAACTAGAATACACCAGGTCTAGTGCATCTAGTCTAGGGCAGAAATATGTGAGGCCAAAATACATCTAGGCCATTCCATTGGCCATGTCATAATACATCTAGTCTTGGTACGATCATTATGCATCTAGTCTTGGTGCGGTCATAATTCATCTAGCCTTGGCCAGAATTCGTCTACTCTGCATCAGATCGCATCAGTTGCTCGAATGCATTGCCCACCGCTCTTTTATTACATAGATAAAGTGATGTGCTAACCGTAGCTGGGAGGAGAGTGACCCCAGTGTGTACATGTTTAGCGATACCTTGCATGTATTTCCCAAATGTAAAAAAAACAACTATTGCTTCGTGTAAACGACAAGTTCATGTTCCCAGCTTCCTTTACTTTTATGCATTTTAGTCACTGTCACAAACCAGATTATGGTAAAAAAAAAAAACAAAAAAAACAAACAAACCAAAAACAAAAAAACAACAGCAACAACAACTAAAGTTTATAAAAGGTTTTTATAAACTTTAGTTTTTTTGTTTTGAAGAATCCTGCAGTCAGTTTTGTCTTCTTCTTCCCCAGATTATGGTCATTGTGATTTGGATGGGGTTACGGCAACAAAAACAGCCGGAATGTCTGTATACGTGTATGGCGGTTTATATTTATTACGTGTCGTCTCACTGAGATGCTTTGATAGGAAGGAAACCAATGTTTATACACAGATGGTGAAATTGTTTAATGGGGTTTGCACATTGCTCCGAGTTGAGAACAGGACAAAATGAAAGCGCGGAAGGCTTATTGCTGTAGTAGCAATTGCTGATAATTCCTGTGAATGATGGAGGTATCCCCCCCCCCACCACCACCGCCCCCCTCTTTCGCCACTTTCTGTTTGTGCGCTCTCTGTGTAACTCATTAAGTCGGAAATATCTGCCACACCTTGAAATGATTCAATTTCCATGGGCTTCAGTAGTGATAAAGATGGAAATATTATTTACCTTTCCAAATACGTTTCATTTGCTTTTGATTTTAGAAAGAAGCATTTCTCTCTCAAATAATGAGGTAACCAGATGTGCATTTCTGTTTTTATTGTTTACCTTTGTGTGCATGTAATCAGATCAGTTTTTCATCATTTTATATGTACTTGATTGGGGCTATGTCACGTCACTGTCACTGTCACTGTCACGTTACTGTCACTGTCACTGTCACTGGTTTCGAGACCAGATTTGGTCGTTGGGGCGCTGCACACATTCTCCATTTCTGACGGTCGTAGGATGGGACATGAGTTTAGGCAAAGCTCCTTCCTCTTTGTCCACTCGGTGATATTGTCTGCCCACTTTTTTCGCTGCCTGCCTCGCCTCCCCCCCCCCCCCCCCCCCGCACTGTTCCATGGGGCTAGAGCCTACATCAGTGAAAACATTTCCCAGTTCTGAGTTCCCATTCAGCAGCCAGTGGACCTCCCTTTTCTCTTCAGAGTGTTGAAATCTTGTGACTGTCAGCAGCCCGCGCGGTCCTCTGCAGTCTGCTACCTTGACTCCCTGCAGTCCTTGAGCCGTTCCGATGACCTTGCAAGGTCAGGGTCGTTGTTCAGCTGCTCCTCAGTTGCGGCGCTCTTCTCTTTGAGGCAGGCCAAGAGATGGGCTCCGTGCCAGCTGCTGGGATACATCGGGGAAACCCTGCAGAAACTTGACACACTGCCAGAGGAAACACACGCCCATTTTGTAACCGCACACACTATTTCGGTCATTTCCCAGAAAACTTAATCATTCTGTAAACCACGTATTTCCTCGTTCTTTTCAAGTGGCACCCCCCCCCCCCCCCCCCGGGCTATCCCCCGTCCCCATAACCCCCACCTACCTCCCCGAACTGAAAACATTAAAGTGTCTTGGTTGACTGCCAACGCGGCGTGAGGGTTAGCCTGCAAATTACCTGTTAGCCGTCAGTTTGTATGAAAAAATCCCATATGTGGGCTGCCGTGACTTGCACTTGCCGTTAGGGTCTTCTTCCAAGTGCCAGTTACGTTAATTCGTTGACAGGAGATTGTTGCACGTCTGCCCGAAATTCCAACAACGTCGTCCTCGATTGGTATGGTATGCCGGTCTTGAGGCTGACCGTTTTCCTTATTTCCAAAATCAACTCTTAAAGTCTCCAGTATGTTGGCTGACTGTTGAAAAATACCTTCATGTTCTTGTACATCTCACTCATAACCTTTGATACCATACGGCCTTCTGTACAGCTTAAATACGGTACCTTCTGGTTATCGGGTCATGACTGCACAATGTAAGAACTGTGAAGTAAAGTACACAGTAACTTCGGTTGACCGCCAGCGTGTCAAGGTTCTTTAATTAAACCACATCTTGGCTTGTTACACTGTCGGGATGTAGCTTGGTCATTTTCTGTCCCCGTACCTTTTTTGACTCACTTGTGTAAACAGACTGAGTCTATGTTTTAACCCGGTGTTCGGTTGTCTGTGTGTGTGTGTGTGTGTGTGTGTGTGTCCGTGGTAAACTTTAACATTGACATTTTCTCTGCAAATACTTTGTCAGCTGTCACCAAATTTGGCATAAAAATAGGAAAAATTCAGTTCTTTCCAGTCATCTTGTTTAAAACAATATTGCACCTCTGGGATGGGCACAGAAAAATAAAAAAGAAGCCTAATTATATGCAAACTGCATTTACTGTTATATTTATATTTTTTGTATTCTCTAAACTTGGCACTTTGACCTCTTATTCTGACACAACAACAAGAGGAGTCATTATTATCATTTTTTGTTCAAACAGGAACTTCTTTTGCTAAGCATGGAATTTTTATTTATTTTGCAAACGTTTTTGGTGCAGACAGTAAAAAAGGGAAATTACTCTGTAACTAATGCTAGGGGACTTAATTTATCACAAGTGAGTCTTGAAGGCCTTGCCTCTCTTGTTTCCTTATGTAATATTCATTGTCAGTGAATAAATAAATTCTTCCCCTAATTAGATTCACCGCCGATATTTTATTACACGTCCCTGTCTGAACCGTGCGTTAACCTTAATTATCACTGGAAACTTTCCACACAATTTTGTTGTTGTTTTTTCTGAAAGATGCATGAGTTCGTGGTGTACAGCCAAAACACCATCCATGGGGTCTTTTTTTTTTTTTTTTTTTTTAACCATGAGATAAGATTTACCTGACATAATCGCCAGCAAGCATCCCCCCCTTCTCCCCCCCCCCCCCCCCCCCCCCCCCGCCAAAGGTCCAAACCCCTTCTGTAGATCATACATGAACTGCAGTTTGTTGTTGTTGTTGCCAAAAGACCCAGGATCGAGCAGCACTGGGAGGGAACAGAAGCAGCCAGCCAGCAGGTGATGTTGAAAAAGAGGGGGAGAGAGAGAGGGGGGGGGGGGGGAGGGTGTGGGAGAGAGGTTGATGCTCTGCAGTAGATTCCGGTTATCACGGTCAGAGAATCCGCAAGTCTTGACAGCCGCTAAGAACAGCCTTGAGCAGGGTACGGTACAGCACAGCACAGCACAGCACAGCACGGCACGGCACAACAAGGCACGTGACAATCGGTGAAGAAGGGAAGAGAGGGTGGTGGTGGTGGGGACGGGGGGGGGGGGGGGAGCCGCCCTGTAGAGGTGCTGTCCGGGTGGTGGGGGTGGGAGGAGGGGGGGGGGGGTAGGGGGACAGGATAAACTCTTGGGCGGCAGCACGTTCACACGATGGTCTTTTTATCGCCGGCTTGGCTACAATGCCAAGACAAACGGGAAGGGGTGTGTGGGGGTGCGGTTGGGGGGTGGGTGGGGGTATTATTTTATACAAACTGCCGATAACGTTCCAGAGTCGCGGGTTTATATAAGGTACGTGGCGAGAAAAGGTCTGTGCTGTGTTGGCACCAGTGAAAACGAATGATGAGACTCGATAGGTAGATAGATAGATAGATTGATAGCTGGATGGATAAATAGGTAGATATATTGATAGCTGGATAGATAGATAGATTGATTGTATAATTGCTGGGTGGATGGATGGGTGGATAGATAGACGTACTGTTAGACTCGCAGACAGACATGCACAGGCAGATAGACGGACAGACACTACGTATACATAGATGGATAGATAGATAGATTAAGTAGATAGGTAAACTGATGGACATAGATGGGGTTAAAGAGAGAGACCGAGAGACAGACGGGGAGTCTTTGACAACTATAAGCATAAACATGCTTGCTAGCTTATGTTTGGAATTTTCTGATTTTGCTAACAGGAGAAAGAGAAAAAAAACAGAAGCTATAATATGTCACTTCCTTTCCTATTCTTCGTCAAACAAAACGTGGGAAACGATAAATAACACAAACACAAGGCGGCCTTTGAAGATACCCGAACACACTGCAAATTAGCGCTGGAGCATTCCGAGCTCCTCGTTACAGCACACCTCTGTCACTTGTAACAAGTTAGCGCTGGAGCATTCCGAGCTCCTCGTTACAGCACACCTCTGTCACTTGTAACAAGTTAGCGCTGGAGCATTCCGAGCTCCTCGTTACAGCACACCTCTGTCAGTTGTAACAAGTTAGCGCTGGAGCATTCCGAGCTCGTCGTTACAGCACACCTCTGTCAGTTGAAACAAGTTAGCGCTGGAGCATTCCGAGCTCCTCGTTACAGCACACCTCTGTCACTTGTAACAAGTTAGCGCTGGAGCATTCCGAGCTCCTCGTTACAGCACACCTCTGTCACTTGTAACAAGTTAGCGCTGGAGCATTCCGAGCTCCTCGTTACAGCACACCTCTGTCAGTTGTAACAAGTTAGCGCTGGAGCATTCCGAGCTCCTCGTTACAGCACACCTCTGTCACTTGTAACAAGTTAGCGCTGGAGCATTCCGAGCTCCTCGTTACAGCACACCTCTGTCACTTGCCCGGAAACTGTGCCAGACAGGGTGACTCTGGAATCGCTCCTGAAGCAACTCTGGCAGCAACACTGTTAAAACCCCTGCCGCTATCCTGTTCATTCCTTCAAGTGAGAGGCACACACCACCTGCCTCTGACGAAAAACCAAGTGTTGAAAAGGAAGGAACGAGAGAGAGAGAGAGAGGGAGAATGTGTGTGGGAGGGGGGGTGTCGGGGGGTGGGAGGAGGAAGAGATCGAGAGGGAGGGGAGGGAGAGAGAGAGGAGGGAAGAGGGGGGAATGGGAGAGACAGAGAGAGAGGGGGCGTAGGGAGAGCTCGAGAGGAGGGGAGTGAGAGATGGAGTGGGAGAGAGAGGGGGGGATAGACAGATAGACAGACAGACAGGGAGAGAGAGAGAGAGAGTTTTTTTCTTTTAGCTTTGAGAGGACTGACAGAAGCGTTCACCCACTGTACATTATCTGGTGGGTGTGAAAGACAGAGGCAGTCGGAGACATTCTTGTCCTGCCAAAACTCTGGCACTCAACCATTGTGCTCCTCACCTGTCTCTGCACAGCAAACGTGTTTACATCACAGCCTGCTGCTGAGCATCGCTATGTATGCACTTGCCCTAAGGCACAGGCTGTCGTACACTACGTACCTACGTGCACACACACACACACACACACACACACACACATGCACGCACGCGGCGCGCACAAATAAACGTGCGCGCTCGCTCACATCAGTGATGAAGTCCAAGCAAGGAACTAGCCATCAAACGATGGTATGTCTTTATATATGTGTTCATAAATGACTGTGGGGCAGGAGTGAGAAATGAAGTGCTGTCGGTTAGTTAACAGCTTCGCTTAGTTGAATCAGTAAGTCGTTTCATGGTCAGTAGCGTCGTGAGATATCGGTTTTCTTCTTCTTCACCTTTCTACAGATGACAGCCTGACTGACTGGCTGACTGACTGACTGACTGAATGAATGAATGATTATGTTCATTTTGTTGATACATTAGATATTTTCCATTTCCTCGAAAGAGAGTAATATGTTGATTCAGGTTTGTTTGTTTTTTGTTGTTGTTTTTTTGGGTTTTTTTTTTGTGGGTTTTTTTGTTTGTTTGTTTGGTTTTTTAACGGATTTCATCGTTCCTATTTCCTCAAACATACTGTATTATAAGGTACTATATTATGTTTTAGTTATTCTGTGTATTTATTTATTTATTTATTTTATTCATTCATTTATTTCATATTTGTTTGTTTATCTATTTATTGCCTTGTCTGTATGCCGGGAACATTCACTTTCTCTTGATATTACTCAAAGACGATGATGATAATGACAGTATCGCCGTACACAGTAGTGTTAGTGTTCGACATCCCGCACTGGCCCACGAAAAGAGCTATACTGATTAATGAGATCCTGATTTTTTCCCAGCAGCAGCAGCAGCAGCAGCCAATAAAAGACAACACACTCAGTCCTAACACACACCATTAACAACCGACAAGACACGGCGTCCACTTGAAATGGATAAATCTGCATGCATAATTATGTCAACGAAGGCAATGACACGGTCATTTAGAATGTCACTGAAGCAAGATAACCGAACGACACACTATTCCATGCTATTTGTTGCACATGCAGAAAAGAAAAAAAACAGTTGCAAATAAATGACTTGGCAGTTGGAGAGACTGAAAATAGACGACCGATATAAGAAGTCAGAAAAAGTGTTCGGGGGGGGGGGGGGGGGGGGGGGGGCTATCCCGTTTTCAGGTAGAGCGCTGCACCCATATTTGTTGATTTATATATATGTATTGCATATATATATATATAATTTATTCTTCTAGGTATTTATTGTTCTTTTTTTGCGAAAGGAGATAGGTGACTACCCGCGTGGAAAGTTCCAAACGGCTGTACTATAATGTACATTATGTAGAGAGACCGGCAGTGTGTAGCACTTTTGCCAAGCCACTGGGGCAGATGCAACGTGTTGGCGGAAATGTACCAGCCTCGACGTGGTTTCGCAATGCCCCCACTACCCACCCACCAAACCCCCACCCCCAGCCACTGTTCATCCCCACTCCCCTCGATCCCCCTGCCCTCCGCCCCCCCCCCGAACAAGCCCCCACCCCTCCTGATCGTGTGCTCTCACTGCAGCCTTCTCCCACGTGCTTCCCTCTCGCGACCAGGATGACTTATGAGGTCTGTGCGCGCCGTTTCTAAACAGACTAGATTACCTGGCGGTTCTGGCTTCGTGTGTATAAAACACAGAAGCTTTCATGGGTGCTGTTGCGAAGACTTTAGTACTAGAGTGAGCTTGGAAAACATCTTTTTTTTTCTTTTTTTTTACCAACTACCCCACAAAACCTCACTTAGAAAAAATAGATGAAAATAAAACTAAAACCACCCTTGTTTTTGCCAATGCGTGTTTTGTATGGCACGTTGAAGAATAAAAGGCAGTCTTGTCTAAATAGTCATTTGTCTTTGCTCGTGTCTTCAGCTATTTTCCTGCTCTGAAAAAAAAAAAACAGTCTTGTATAAATAGTCTTACGTTTTGCTTCTGTTATTTTCCTGTCCTGACAACGAGTGGCAGCATATGGCATTGCCCACGCGCGTGT
>NC_134904.1:16390479-16397979 GCF_041734735.1 Babylonia areolata | reverse complement strand
TCTCTCACACCCCTCCCCCCCTCTCTCTCTTGCTTTCCTCTCTCTCTTTCTGTCTCTTTCTCTCACACCCCTCCCCCTCTCTCTCTCTTGCTTTCCTCTCTCTCTTTCTGTCTCTTTCTCTCACACCCCTCCCCCTCTCTCTCTCTTGCTTTCCTCTCTCTCTTTCTGTCTCTTTCTCTCACACCCCTCCCCCTCTCTCTCTCTTGCTTTCCTCTCTCTCTTTCTGTCTCTTTCTCTCACACCCCTCCCCCTCTCTCTCTCTTGCTTTCCTCTCTCTCTTTCTGTCTCTTTCTCTCACACCCCTCCCCCCTCTCTCTCTTGCTTTCCTCTCTCTCTCTTTCTGTCTCTTTCTCTCACACCCCTCCCCCTCTCTCTCTCTTGCTTTCCTCTCTCTCTTTCTGTCTCTTTCTCTCACACCCCTCCCCCTCTCTCTCTCTTGCTTTCCTCTCTCTTTTTCTGTCTCTTTCTCTCACACCCCTCCCCCCCTCTCTCTCTTGCTTTCCTCTCTCTCTCTTTCTCTCTGTCTGTCTCTCTCTCTCTCTCTCTCTCTCTCTCTCTCTCTCTCTCTCTCCATGCATGTGCCTTGTATAACCATGTACCCCGCCACATCCCCTACTCCCCCTAACCCCTTCACGAGGGCGCCATGGCCTAACACTGACTAACTGACTGGCATTCCCTGCATGTTGCCCTGCCCTGCCCTGCCCTGCCCTGCCCGTGCTGCCGGCTGCCTGTAGAGCTAAACACTAGGGCCCTCCGGGATCAGCTGAGCGGCGTCAGCGGGCCGACCTCCAGCGGCAGCATCTCCGTCAAAACGGAGTCGTGGAGCAGCAGGGACGGTGTGGTGCACAAAGCCCAGAAAACAGAGTCCTGGGGAGGTACTGGATGACGCCTGGTCTGATGATGATGATGATGATGATGGTGATGGTGATGTCTAACCTGTTAGCTTTGTCTTTCCTTGTCGTGTGACTCGCTTGGGTGCCACCTAGTCTGATGATGATGATGATGACGATAATGATGGTGATGCCTGACCTGTAGGCTTTGTCTTTCCTTGTAGTGTGATTTGTGTGCCTTGCTTACGTGTGCACTATTTCTGATGGATTTGGATTGGCAAAAGACAGGCCACGCCTAGCCTTTTTAAAACGTTTAGAGCTTTTTTTTTCTTTTCTTTTTGTTTGTTGTTGCGCTGTTTAGGTGGGTGTCAGGATTAGGGATGGCAGGGTAGAGATAGACAGTGTGGGTTATGGTAGAGGACTGTTTGTGGTGAGGGTAAAGGAATGGGTGGATATAGGCAGACAGTGTGGGTTCGGGTAGAGGACTGTTTGTGGTGAGGGTAAAGGAATGGGTGGATATAGGCAGACAGTGTGGGTTATGGTAGAGGACTGTTTGTGGTGACGGTAAAGGAATGGGTGGATATAGGCAGACAGTGTGGGTTATGGTAGAGGACCGTTTGTGGTGATGGTAAAGGGATGGGTGGATATAGGCAGACAGTGTGGGTTATGGTAGAGGACTGTTGGTAGTGGGGGTAAAGGAATGGGTGGATATAGGCAGACAGTGTGGGTTATGGTAGAGGACTGTTGGTAGTGAGGGTAAAGGGATGGGTGGATATAGGCAGACAGTGTGGGTTCAGGTAGAGGACTGTTGGTAGTGGGGGTAAAGGGATGGGTGGATATAGGCAGACAGTGTGAGTTCGGGTAGAGGACTGTTGGTAGTGGGGGTAAAGGGATGGGTGGATATAGGCAGACAGTGTGGGTTCGGGTAGAGGACTGTTGGTAGTGGGGGTAAAGGAATGGGTGGATATAGGCAGACAGTGTGGGTTCGGGTAGAGGACTGTTGGTAGTGGGGGTAAAGGGATGGGTGGATATAGGCAGACAGTGTGGGTTCGGGTAGAGGACTGTTGGTAGTGGGGGTAAAGGAATGGGTGGATATAGGCAGACAGTGTGGGTTCGGGTAGAGGACTGTTGGTAGTGGGGGTAAAGGAATGGGTGGATATAGGCAGACAGTGTGAGTTCGGGTAGAGGACTGTTGGTAGTGGGGGTAAAGGGATGGGTGGATATAGGCAGACAGTGTGGGTTCGGGTAGAGGACTGTTGGTAGTGGGGGTAAAGGAATGGGTGGATAAAGGTACAAAGTGTGGGTTCGGGTAGAGGACTGTTGGTTGTGGGGGTAAAGGAATGGGTGGATATAGGCAGACAGTGTGAGTTCGGGTAGAGGACTGTTGGTAGTGGGGGTAAAGGGATGGGTGGATATAGGCAGACAGTGTGGGTTATGGTAGAGGACTGTTGGTAGTGGGGGTAAAGGGATGGGTGGATATAGGCAGACAGTGTGAGTTCGGGTAGAGGACTGTTGGTAGTGGGGGTAAAGAAATGGGTGGATATAGGCAGACAGTGTGGGTTCGGGTAGAGGACTGTTGGTAGTGGGGGTAAAGGAATGGGTGGATATAGGCAGACAGTGTGGGTTCGGGTAGAGGACTGTTGGTATTTGGGGTAAAGGGATGGGTGGATATAGACAGACAGTGTGGGTTATGGTAGAGGACTGTTTGTGGTGAGGGTAAAGGAATGGGTGGATATAGACAGTGTGGGTTATGGTAGAGGACTGTTGGTAGTGGGGGTAAAGGAATGGGTGGATATAGGCAGACAGTGTGGGTTCGGGTAGAGGACTGTTGGTAGTGGGGGTAAAGGAATGGGTGGATATAGGCAGACAGTGTGGGTTCGGGTAGAGGACTGTTGGTATTTGGGGTAATGGGATGGGTGGATATAGACAGACAGTGTGGGTTATGGTAGAGGACTGTTTGTGGTGAGGGTAAAGGAATGGGTGGATATAGACAGTGTGGGTTATGGTAGAGGACTGTTGGTAGTGGGGGTAAAGGGATGGGTGGATATAGGCAGACAGTGTGGGTTCGGGTAGAGGACTGTTTGTGGTGAGGGTAAAGGAATGGGTGGATATAGGCAGACAGTGTGGGTTATGGTAGAGGACTGTTGGTAGTGGGGGTAAAGGGATGGGTGGATATAGGCAGACAGTGTGGGTTATAGCAGAGGAAAGGTTTTGGCGAGGGTTTTGGATGGGCGGGTATAGGTAGACATAGGATGAGGCAGGGAAAAAGAGTGGGGTTTTTTAATATCTATGACAGATTTGATTTGGCGAGAGAAATGGGATGGGCAGGGGGAAAAGGTAGATAGAATGTGGGGTAGGATAAAGGAGATAACAATTTATTTTACAGCAAAGACTGATTTCGGCGAGGGTAAAAGGATGGGTGGAGTATGCATAAGAAGAGTGTGGGGGTGGGCAGAGAGATTTTTTAAAAGAATATATTACAGCCTGTGATGGCTTTTGGCGAGGGTTGGGGGTGGGAAAAGGTAGGAAGACTGTTGGGTAGAGCAGAGAGAATTCTGTTGTTGTTGTCGTCGTTGTCGTTGTTGTTTTACGGCACTGACTGGCTTTGACGAGAATTAAGGACGTGAGGTAGTGTTGGTAAGAAGAGTGTGAAGGAAAGGGTAGAAGAGAGATTTTTTTAATTTTTGTTTTATTTTACTGTTAGGGATCGGGTGGTTTGGTATGACCAGAGTGTGTGTGAGGTGGTAGGGTTGAAAATGAAATAAATTCACTTTCCTTGTACACCCTACCTCTACCAGGGATGGCAGGCTAGGTCGGCAGATAGAGTGCGGACGGGGTGGGGGTGGATGTGGGTTGCTAAGTTTTATTTTATTGCAGACGGTCTTTTAAGGGAACGAAGGATAGGGATTGGTAGGCTAGAGGTGGCCGTGAGGTGGGGGGCGGGGGGTCGGGGGCGGGGGGATGGGGTTAGGAGAAAATCTAACTTAATTTCATTTCGATTTTGTTGAGGCGTCGTGGGGTTTTTCGTCATGAGTTGAGGGAGAGGGTGGGGTCTAGAAATTGAAGGGGTTTGCAGGTGATGTGTTGGTGAGATGCTTAATCTTTTTTTTTTTTCTTTTTTTTTTCTTCTTCCAGTCTGTTAGTTCTGTGGTTCAGGAAGATAGATGGGGATTGTAAAGGTGTGCTGTGAAGTTTAGATAAAGAGATAAAAGCATTTGATGTGTGTGTGTGTGTGAGTTTGTCGGTGTCGGTGTGTGCATGCTATAGCAATAGGAAAGGAAGCTGGGTGGAGGGGGGGGGGGGTGTAGGAATGCTGGAATGGGGTTGACAGATGTGGATGGGGTGCTGTATTGGACATTTACCTTTTTTTTGCCATTGCCATGTGCCAAGTTTGTGTGTGCGTGTATGTGCGCGCGTGTGTGTGGGTGTGTATGTGTGTGTGTGTGTGTTTATGTGTGTGTGTGTGTGGGGGGGGGGGGGTGTTCGATTGAAGTTGAAGGTATATGAAAGGGGATGGGGGGATATTGACAGACCAACACTGACATAGTTTTCTCTGTCAGTTCTACTCCACCCTTTGGGGGTGGGGTGGGGTGGGGGGGCGGGGGGGGGGGTGCGTGTTTTGTTGTTTAAAAAAAAAATTTGTTTTTTATTTTCTTGTTGTCTGTGATAACCCTGAAATGGCCCCTTTGTGATCCAGGCTGGGCTTTACGCAACGTGATTTGATTTGTTGTATTGTATTGTATTACTCTTTTTGTCACGACAGATTTCTCTGTGTGAAATTTGGGCAGCTCTCCCCAGGGAGAGCGCGTTGCCACACTGCAGCGCCACCCTTTCTTTCTGCCTGCATGTGTATGTGTTTTTCCTATCAAAGTGGTTTTTTTCTCTGGAATTTTGCCAGGGCCAACCCTTTTGTTGCCGTGGGTTCTTTTAAGTGCGTGTTGCACTCGGTTCGTCGTCTTGTCCGAATGACTAGCGTCCACATCACCACTCTTGGTCTGTCCAGTGGAGGTGGGGGTGGGGGAGGGGGGTGGGGTAGAAAATACTGGCGAGTGTGGCGTTGTCGTTGACTGTAATGTGTGTGTTTGATGTTTGTAATGAAGTACAGAGAACAGCGAGGACTGGGATCAGGTAATCTAGTGTGTGCGCATGTACTATGCGCATGACTGCTTTGAGAAACAGAGGTGGGATGATGGGTTATTTTCAAGTTTCTTTGGAGAGTGAGAAGTGGGATGAAGGGACGTGGGGGGGCGGGGGGGGGGGTGGGGGACGGGGGGAGAGGAGTAGTTCACTAGTTGGCTACCGTCTCGTTAAAACACAAACTGGATGTTTTATGTGAACCCTGTGCTGGGCTGGTCACTAGTGGGGAGGAAATAGGGGGAAGACCACTGTCGGTTGGGTGGTACTTTGTTTATGGTGTGTGTGTGTGTGTGTTTGTGTGTGTGTTTTTTTCGATTCACTTAATGATACCGTACTTCTGTTTTTGTCTGTACGTTCAGTGTGTCTTCCTCGTCTAGAACTGTAGAAATATATGTTGTGTTCATGAAGGAAAACTCTGTGTGTGTGTGTGTGTGTGTGTGTTTGATAGAGAGAGACTGAGACAGAGACAAAGAGAGAGTGTTTTGTAGAGACTGTTAGTTACTTAGTTGGTTGTTTCGTTCTTTTGTTGTTTGGTTGGCTAGTTGTTGGTTGGATAGTTACTTAGAGTGAGTTAGTTCGTTTGTCATCTATTAATGAATTTGCAGAAATAAACACGCCCTGTTGTACCTTGGTCACAGTAAAGCTTCTATGACTTTTTTTACCCCAATGACCACAGCAAAAGCTGCATGGAACGGACTGGCGGACGTTCTGGGGACTGTATCACGTGCATGTATCTGTAGTGGGCCTGGGGTTGCTAATAATAATGCTTGTCATTGACGCTCCCGTTCTTTTACCACAAACGGTGTGTGTGTCTGTGTGTGTGTGCGTGTGTGCGTGTGCGTATCTCTCTCTGTGTGTGAAATGTTACCGTCTGTTAGGTGGTGTATGGACTGGACTGTGCTCAAATTATAATCGCACAGGAACGACGTTTGTACTCACATGGCATGCAGTACCCACCATACTGACATATTGATAGTGAACATCAGTGCATGAAACCGACTAACGTTACTGTAAACTGTAATGTGCTGTCAACATCTTGTTTCGATCCGTTCCTTTGCAAACTTAATGAACGAAACCGTTGTTTGATGTCTTGATTAGTTATTGATGAACTGCTGTTGGTGTCTGATGAAAGGGAACACTTTTTTGGGTTTTTTTTTTTTTTCTGAGGGTGTGAAGTGGTGGAGAGGAGGTGAAGGCCTTGAGCAAAGAGTGTCAGTAACGTTTGTGTGTGTGTGTGTGTGTGTGTGTGTGTACGTGCACGTACCAGCCAAGCCACAGGGGGCACGTGGAGCCATGGCGGCCTTCAAACAGATGGACGCTGCCAACCCTTCTGCCGCTAAACCAAAGTAAGCCCTCTCTGTTCTTTGATTATCATTATTATTATTATTATTATTTTGTTGTTGTGGTTGTTTTATTAGGTAATGTCGCATTTTAGCATCCTAAATTCCTGGAGCTGAATATAGGATGCTAAAGTGGGACGGAATGAACGATTATGTTGCAGTTTAGACTGAATTTAGGATGCAAAAGTGCGATTATACCTTATTATTATTATTATTATTATTATTATTGTACCTTATTATTATTATTGTTGTTGTTGATGTTATTAGTAGTAGTGTTTTTGTTTTTGTTGTTATCATTATTATTGTTCTTATCATATTATTATTATTATCAATAAAACTTATTCAGTGCCCACATTCAGTGTATTTGTTTTGTTTTTGTTTTACCAGGATTGCCTGTCGCCTAGGGTTTTATGATCGTGAATGTGTATGTATATAATTATGTGTGCAACAGGGTGTGAGAGGCATTACGGTTATTTTCCGTAGTGTTCTTTCACCGTGTCCAGGCATCGATCTTATCTGAATAAACCATCATCTTATTGATTTAAAAAAAACAACAACAAAAAAACGTGTACATGTCTCGTAGATGTATAATTTAGGTTTTGTATTGTGAGCATGAGCTACACGACCACGTGTTGAATTTGATTTCTCATTGGAGATCAGTAGTGATGTATACTTGACTTGGTCTTGAATTTCCACGACATGTTTCGTTGTTAGCTTGGAGTCGTGCTGGAAGGAAGGAAGAAATCAGTGGATTTGCAGGAAGAAGAGTCATTGTAAGATTCGGATACGTTACCCTCTCCAGCACACAGCTCAGTTTGATTGGTAACTAGTTTGAGGATCCGAAAGAATGGCATTGTTGGCCGTTTCACTGTACTTTTAAGGCCATTTAACTGTACTTTTAAAGTCATTGAACTGTACTTTTAAGGTCATTTAACTACTTTTTGATTCATTTCACTGATTTAAGTGTGCTTTTAATGCCACTAGACTGTACTTTTAAAGCCATTTGCCACGGTTTCCTTCTGAACAAGCGAACTGTACCTTTAATGCCATTTAACTGCTCTTATAAAGTTGTTTGGCAGATGCACTTCAGCTGCTTCTGTTGGCATTTGTTTTTAGTCACCACTGTTTTTTTAACCACACTGTTGCTGATTCTCCACACAGCACATTCACATTATATTCGTATTCCCTTTCAT
>NC_134904.1:16345479-16387979 GCF_041734735.1 Babylonia areolata | reverse complement strand
CCCATCATGTCTCTCTCTCTCTCTCTCTCTCTCTCTCTCTCCCCCTCTCTCTCTGTCTCTATGTAACCTGTCACTCTCTCTGTCCCCCACTGTCCTCTCCCATCATGTCTCTCTCTCTCTCTCCCCCTCTCTCTCTCTCTCCCCCTCTCTCTCTGTCTCTATGTAACCTGTCACTCTCTCTGTCCCCCACTGTCCTCTCCCATCATGTCTGTCTCTCTCTCTCCCTCTCTCTCCGTGTCTGTGTAACCTGTCACTCTCTCTGTTCCCCACTGTCCTCTCCCATCATGTCTGTCTCTATCTCTCCCTCTCTCTCCCTCTCTCTCTCCTCTCTCTCTGTCCCTATGTAACCTGTCACTCTCTCAGTCCCCCACTGTCCTCTCCCGTCATGTCTGTCTCTCTCTCTCCCTCTCTCTCCCTCTCTCTCTGTCTCTATGTAACCTGTCACTCTCTCTGTCCCCCACTGTCCTCTCCCATCATGTCTCTCTCTCCCTCTCTCTCCCTCTCTCTCTGTCTCTATGTAACATGTCACTCTCTCTGTCCCCCACTGTCCTCTCCCATCATGTCTGTCTCTATCTCTCCCTCTCTCCCTCTCTCTCTGTCTCTATGTAACCTGTCACTCTCTCTGTCCCCCACTGTCCTCTCCCATCATGTCTGTCTCCCTCTCTCTCCCTCTCTCTCTCTGTCTCTGTGTAACCTGTCACTCTCTCTGTCCCCCACTGTCCTCTCCCATCATGTCTCTCTCTCCCTCTCTCTCCCTCTCTCTCTGTCTCTGTGTAACCTGTCACTCTCTCTGTCCCCCACTGTCCTCTCCCATCATGTCTGTCTCTCTCTCTCCCTCTCTCTCCCTCTCTCTCTGTCTCTATGTAACCTGTCACTCTCTCTGTCCCCCACTGTCCTCTCCCATCATGTCTCTCTCTCTCTCTCCCCCTCTCTCTCTGTCTCTGTGTAACCTGTCACTCTCTCTGTCCCCCACTGTCCTCTCCCATCATGTCTGTCTCCCTCTCTCTCCCTCTCTCTCTCTGTGTCTCTATGTAACATGTCACTCTCTCTGTCCCCCACTGTCCTCTCCCATCATGTCTGTCTCTCTCCCTCTCTCTCCCTCTCTCTCCCTCTCTCTCTCTGTCTCTATGTAACCTGTCACTCTCTCTGTCCCCCACTGTCCTCTCCCATCATGTCTCTCTCTCCCTCTCTCTCCCTCTCTCTCTGTCTCTATGTAACCTGTCACTCTCTCTGTCCCCCACTGTCCTCTCCCATCATGTCTGTCTCTATCTCTCCCTCTCTCTCTCCTTCTCTCTCTCTCTTTGTCTCTATGTAACCTGTCACTCTCTCTCCTCTCTGTGTCCCTCTAGCTCTCATTCTCTCCAGCTTATTCCCATGTAAAGAACATGCATGCTGCTTGTTACCCCGCCCTCCCCTGTTTCCCCCCACTTCCTCTCCCATCATGTCTGTCTCTATCTCTCCCTCTCTCTCCCTCTCTCTCTGTCCCTATGTAACCTGTCACTCTCTCTGTCCCCCACTGTCCTCTCCCATCATGTCTGTCTCTATCTCTCCCTCTCTCTCCCTCTCTCTCTGTCTCTATGTAACCTGTCACTCTCTCTGTCCCCCACTGTCCTCTCCCATCATGTCTGTCTCTCTCTCCCTCTCTCTCTCTCTCTCTCTCTCTCCCTCTCTCTTTGTCTCTATGTAACCTGTCACTCTCTCTCCTCTCTGTGTCCCTCTAGCTCTCATTCTCTCCAGCTTATTCCCATGTAAAGAACATGCATGCTGCTTGTTACCCCGCCCTCCCCTGTTTCCCCCACTTCCTCTCCCATCATGTCTCTCTCTCCCTCTCTCCCCCTCTCTCTCTGTCCCTATGTAACCTGTCACTCTCTCTGTCCCCCACTGTCCTCTCCCATCATGTCTGTCTCTCTCTCTCTCTATCTCTCTCTCTCTCTCTCCTTCCCTCTCTCTTTGTCTCTATGTAACCTGTCACTCTCTCTCCTCTCTGTGTCCCTCTAGCTCTCATTCTCTCCAGCTTGTTCCCATGTAAAGAACATGCATGCTGCTTGTTACCCCGCCCTCCCCCGTTTCCCCCACTTCCTCTCCCATCATGTCTGTCTCTCTCTCTCTCTATCTCTCCCTCTCTCTCTCCTTCTCTCTCTCTGTGTCTCTATGTAACCTGTCACTCTCTCTCCTCTCTGTGTCCCTCTAGCTCTCATTCTCTCCAGCTTATTCCCATGTAAAGAGCATGCATGCTGCTTGTTACCCTGCCCTCCCCTGTTTCCCCCCACTTCCTCTCCCCCTTGCCGCTCTCTGTTTTCAGAGCAGGATCGTCTCGAGTCTTTCTTTCACTTCTTGCTCTTCCTTGTTTTTCAACATGTAAACTAGTAACTAGTATACTCCCATATCTTTCTTTTGTCTTTTTTTTTGTTTCTTCTTATATCTTTATCTCCTTATCCCTTTCTATGTCTTGTCTCTCTTTCTCTCTGTTTCTGTCCATCTCTCAATGTATATCTCTCTCACCTGTGTCACTGTCTCTCTTTTGGTCTTTTTTTTTTTTTTTTGCTTCTGTCTGCTATCTCTCTCTCTCTCTCTCTCTCTCTCTCTCTCTCTCCATTTCTCAGTCTGTCTCCGTTTTTTCCCCTCCCTCCCTCCCTCTCTCCCTCCCTGCCTCTCTCACCCCCTCTCGCCCCTCCTGCCTATCCACCCCCCACCGCCTCTCTACTTCGTCTCTCTTCTTCCTCAACTCAGTGACGCAACAGTGTTTTCAGTTGTCTTTTACTGCTCACCCTTCCAAGATCCACCCGTCCCCTCTCCCCCCCGCCCCTTCTCCCAGCACCCACCCCCACACACACCACCACCACCACCCCTCCTCCCTTCCTAAACTCTTTCGTTCCTTCTTGTTATGTTGTTTCTTCCTCGTCGTCCGCCCACACATGTTTCCATACATTTTCTTCTGTTATCTTCTTTCATCGTTATCGTCCACTCACACATTTTTCCTCTACATTTCATTCTGATATCTTCTTTCATCGTCATCGCCTGTCCGCATATTTTACCTTTCCTTCTGTTATCTTCTTTTATCGTCATCGTTCACCCACACATTTTCCCCTAATTTCCTTCTGTTATCTTCTTTTATCGTCATCGTTCACCCACACATTTTCCCCTAATTTCCTTCTGTTATCTTCTTTTATCGTCATCGTCCGCCCACACACTTTCATCTACATTTCCTTATGTTATCTTCTTTCAGCGTCATCGCCTGTCCGCACACTTTTATCTATATTTCCTTATGTTATCTTCTTTCATCGTCATCGCTGTGTCAGCACACTTTTGTCTACATTTCCTTCTGTTATCTTCTTTCATCGTTATCGTCCGCCCACACACTTTCATCTACATTTCCTTCTGTTATCTTCTTTCATCGTCATCGTCCGCCCACACACTTTCATCTACATTTCCTTCTGTTATCTTCTTTCATCGTCATCGTCCGCCCACACACTTTCATCTACATTTCCTTCTGTTATCTTCTTTCATCGTCATCGCCTGTCCGCACACTTTTATCTATATTTCCTTATGTTATCTTCTTTCATCGTCATCGTCCGCCCACACACTTTTATCTACATTTCCTTCTGTTATCTTCTTTCATCGTTATCGTCCGCCTCCACAATATGTTGTTGCTTCCCTTTACTAGCTGGTGTAACACACAGAGAAAAACATGTATATCCTTTTCCCTTCTCTCTTTACTCTGTGAAGAGTCAGTGATTGGGGTGTCACACAGAGGAACAGAGAAAACATGTATGCTGTTTCGCAAACCAAAGGCGTGTCGCTTTCCCTTGTGTATTTCAGGCTCTTGTAGTATCTGTATGTAATTATTCTCTGTACACTGTCTGTCGGCCTCCCTGTTTGTCTGTATGTCTGTCTTCTGTTGTGTTCTGTCTAGACAGCTTCTCTGTCTGCCTTTTCTTTTCTTCTTTTCTTCTTTTCATCACTGTCTTCTTCTTTTTTTTTCATATATACTCTGCTCCTGTTTGTCTTTTCTCTAAAATCGTGGTAAAATCGGGATTATCTTCTTTGGAATCAGAATCAGTTAGGTTATTGACTTTAGCTTTATTTAACGATTGTTTTGTGTTTAATAATAATAATAATAATAATAATAAATCGTGGTACCTGTATCGGGATTATCTTCTTTCGAATCTGTTAACTGACTTCATTTAACAGTTGTGTTTAGTTTTTGAAGGAAACGAAGTCAGTGAAGATATTTTGCAAAACGAAACAAAGTCAGTGTAGATATTTTGCAAAACGAAACAAAGTCAGTGTAATGTTTGGCAAAACGAAACAAAGTCAGTGTAGATATTTGGCAAAACGAAACAAAGTCAGTGTAATGTTTGGCAAAACGAAACAAAGTCACTGAAGATATTTGGCAAAACGAAACAAAGTCACTGAGGATATTTGGCGAAACGAAACAAAGTCACTGAAGATATTTGGCAAAACGAAACAAAGTCAGTGTAGATATTTGGCAAAACGAAACAAAGTCAGTGTAGATATTTGGCAAAACGAAACAAAGTCAGTGTTGATATTTCGTAAAACGAAACAAAGTCAGTGTAGATATTTGGCAAAACGAAACAAAGTCAGTGTAGATATTTGGCAAAACGAAACAAAGTCAGTGTAGATATTTGGCAAAACGAAACAAAGTCAGTGTTATGTTTGGCAAAACAAAACAAAATCACTGAAGGTATTTGGCAAAACGAAACAAAGTCAGTGTAGATATTTGGCAAAACGAAACAAAGTCAGTGTAGATATTTGGCAAAACGAAACAAAGTCAGTGTAGATATTTGGCAGAACGAAACAAAATCTCTGAAGATACTTGGCAAAACGAAACAAAGTCAGTGTAGATATTTGGCAAAAAACAAAACGTTCTGCAGAACGAGGAGAGAGAGAGAGAGAACGGCAAATATAAACGTTCACAATGATTGTGCACAGACACTGGATACAAACGGCTCTGTTGCCACTGAGCGAGAAAAGAGAACTTTAGAATACACAACAATAACGGTAGAAATGTCATGTCAAAGTCATTAGTTATCTTAACATTGTAAGAATAAGAAATAACATGCGTATGTATAGCACAATGTAAATCCATTACACGTTGAGACCAGTTTGTTAAAAAAAATAAATAAATAAAAAGAAGAAGAAGAAAATGTTGGATTAATAAGAATACCGAGGCTGTTGCAAAGACTTCCGATTCCTGCTTGACTTATTAACAGCGCAGCTAACGATGCTTCCAGACAACTGTCGTACTGTCACATAATGCAATTGTGTATCGAGTCCTAAACGCTTACTTTGCCTTCTCTGATAGCAGTGCATTCGGTTACACAGTATACCTACCACTGCAAGTCTAATTTGCAGGAAACAAAATGATAAGCAAATTAAACCGTCAAAAGCTTCAAAGATAACTAAACTTCGTCGACAAATTAGAGTACATAGCTTTTTTTATTATTATATATTTTTTTTTTATCCATGTATATCGAGCGGTTTCTTGTGCAAAGTTAACATTTCTCTCCGGGTTGGTTCGTTTGATTTAGTTGTTGTTTGTTTGTTTTTATTTTTTGTTTGTGTTTTTGGTTCTTTGGGTGCCAGTATTCGTGGATGCAGCTATCGGTGGGTTTTTTTTCTGTTTTGAATACTCGTATGATATTCATTTGTCAATTTTGAAATATTTTGCTTTAATTCTATATTGACAAGAAACTGCAGTTAATTGTTTATAAAAACAGGCACTTTGAACATTGAATCACTGGGGGTTTTTTTTCTTATCACAATCATAACACTTAGAAATTTGAGCTTATATATTCCATATTTTATATCGACAAAATGAAAATGAAATAACAAAATTAATAAAGATTAATTTTCTAACCGAAAAGTATTTGACATAACGATTCATTGTGTGTACTAACAATTTATTGTGTATATTCAAAGCCAGCTAACTGAAAGAACACGCTCGTTGTTAGGCACAAGAAAAATATATGCATTTCTAACAGAAGTATTTACTAACTTGACAGTTCTTTTTTTTATGTGTACTATTATCACTTTCAGAGTTAATACACTAAAAGAACACACTCATTGTAAACACAGATGTCCATGATTATAATCTTTGGACACGAGAGGTCGTATTAGTACACAGAAGCATTTTTGCTGCTGTACTTTGCTTGAACGGATCATAATATATATATATATATATATATATATATATATATATGTATCGTATGTTGCTGGTTGAATGGATCATAATATTATATATTATGTATCGTATGTTGCGTGTGTTGTTCGTTTTGCAGCGTCGCACAGGCAGGTGGGTTGACATGTATGATGGGGTCGCTTAGCTGTAAGGGTACTGCAGCCATAATGAGATACTACACAAATTTTGACTGGACTGACTGATACGGCGCTGTCGCTTTGATTATGTCATGTAGTAGGTGTACAGAGACACTGTCGGTAAAACTAGGTCCTTTTAATGTGATGGGATCCTGTGGGTATAATGAGGTGACATAAGTCCTACAAACTTGTACAAAGAAACCGTGTAATGATAGTACAGTGACGCCCCTTTGATAATGTAGCGCGCAATGCGTGGTTGTAGCAGCCTGGTCCAGGATAATGATAACCTTAGAGACGGTGAATTTATTTAGGTCCTAGGCCTATAGGGGAGCCTAGTCCGTAGCTGTATTGAGCCTTGAGTCCGTAGCGATCTTGAGGTCCCTTGGGACTAGAGTCCGTAGTTATATTGAGGCCCCCTGGCGAGCCTAGAGTCCGAAGCTATATTGAGGTCCTTTGGGGACCTAGAGTCCGCAGCAATATTGAGGTCCTAGACGGAGCCTAGAGTCCTAGGGGAGTGAGTACCACGTGCAGTAGGTCTGTACCCCCCCCCCCCCCCCCCACCCTCAGAAGTGCTACAGGCCGTGAGGAATAACCCGGGGCACGCCCTGTGTGGTGGTGTTGTGTAGCGGCCTAGTGACGGTGTCTCTGGCCAAGAGGGCGGCCCACACCATGCGCAGGAACGCCGTGGCCATCAAACAGGAGATCCTGAGGTTCGTCCAGGCCAACGTGGAGGACTATGAGGTACTGACTGCCCTCCCTCCTTCCTGGCTGGCTAGGGCTCTGCAAGGGGGGTAGCAGGCTTTCAGGGTTGTAGTGTTGTCAGGCGGTACTTTGACTGACTTGGAAGGAACGTGCTTTGCTTTGCTTTTCAGGGAACTTTCAGGAAGGCTGAACACTCGCCGCCTCAGACCAGGACTCCACAGACACTGAGGGGACGTCTGTTGTTGTGTGTTTGTGTGTATGTTTTTGATTGTTGTTGTTGTTATTGTTTTGTGTGTGTTTTAACTCTTTAAAAAGAATCTCTTTCAGAGCCAGACAGGACTTACTTGGGTTGTTTTTTTTAAAGTGTAAACCATCACTGATCCCCTTTCAGTGTCTTCAGCTTCAGCTTTACGTGAACAGGTGAAACAGCCTCAATCTGCCCCCTGTTTGTTTTCTTTAGCCCGGGCTAATTCTTGGCTAACCTCGATGGACACTACCGTTCGTGAGGATCGACTCCCTGCCCCTCCCCTCTCCAGCCCCCTCCGCCCACTTGGAAGTTACGCCCCCCCCCCCCCCCCCCTTTTTTTTTTCTACGTGTTTAACCAAGCTATCTAAAAGGGAAAGGTATCGTTCTGAGCTAGTCTTTTCTCAACCACTGCCCTCTTTCCTCTCCATTCTTAGTTGATGGAAACGAACTTGTGGAAGCTATACTTCGACAAGCTGTATTCATTCCAACTGGGCCAATTCCCCCCCCTCCCCCCCAGAGGCTATTTCAAGCGCGACTAGAATGACCTCTCCCCAATATCTGTTACGAAGGGGGAGGTACAATCTGTCTACGTAGTAGGGGTAAGTTCTGACCAGTTTGAAGTTTACCCCCCTCCCCCTGGGGGGTGGGGATGGGGAGGGCAGGGGGGCATCCCAGGCTAGTCTACATTGACCCCAGGGTTACTCAGGGGTTAGCCAGATTTGATTCCCCGGGGCAAAAAAAACCAACTGGGGGTGCACGAAGAGGCTGCAACACCGGGTTGTACAGAAAGCCAGTAGCACTGTGGAACTGGGACCAGCCACGTCAGGGCTGTGTGGAGAGACTGGCTCTGTCTGCCTCCACTTTCTGGTCCTGGTGGATCCTGCTGATAATGGTGATGATGGTGATGATGATGATGGCGATGAGGCTGACGTGGGTGTGTGATGACGTGTGTGTTCCCCTAGCAAGCCCATGGCCAGAAGCCCCAGCGCCATCAAGACCATGCTGCTGGAGTGGTGCAAAGCCATGACACGCGAGTATGAGGTAGAGAGCTGGTTGGTCAGGTGGTGGACCTCAACCCTGCCCCCCCCCCCCCTCCACACCCTCACACCCCCTGCCTTCTCCCTTCACCCCCCTCTTCCTGCACCCTCCTCCCCCCCCCCCACCTCCACCTCTCCTCGCTGGCTGCATTGTGGTTTTGGTGTGCAGGTGTTTTGTTGGTGTTTTGGGTTTTTTTTGGTTTGCAGGTGTGTTTTTTTTTCTTCTTTGGTGTGCTTTGGATGTGTTGTTGCAGCATGCACTTCTGGTGTGTTGGATGTCTTCCTTCCCTCGTCCCATCCTCCCCCCACCCCCCCCCACCCCACCCCTCACTGTATGTATGCCCTCAGCCACGTGAAAAAGAAAAGATCTATTCATTTAGTTTTGACAAACGTACATTTTAATAGTACTTTACATTGTACAGACATGACGCAGGCACAGAGTCAGGCGACCATACACACACAAGCACACATGCGCGCGCGCGCACACACACACACACACACACACACACACACACACGCACACACACACACACAAGCGCGCATATATTCGTAGAAACACTCTCTTAGAGATAACATGACAGCACTAAGTATGCAGACGCGCGCCGGCAATATCCACCTACCAAAGCCACCCCCACCCCTATCACTGCACATCCACCCCCATATCCACCCCCACCCCTATCACTGCACATCCACCCCCCATATCCACCCCCACCCCTATCACTGCACATCCACCCCCATATCCACCCATACCCCTACCACTGCACATCCACCCCCATATCCACCCCCACCCCTATCACTGCACATCCACCCACATATCCACCACCACCCCTATCACTGCACATCCACCCCCATATCCACCCCCACCCCTATCACTGCACATCCACCCCCATATCCACCCCCACCCCTATCACTGCACATCCACCCACATATCCACCACCACCCCTATCACGGCACATCCACTCCCATATCCACCCATACCCCTATCACTGCACATCCACCCCCATATCCACCCATACCCCTATCACTGCACATCCACCCCATATCCACCCATACCCCTATCACTGCACATCCACCCCCTTATCCACCCATTCCCCTATCACTGCACATCCACCCCCATATCCACCCATACCCCTATCTCTGCACATCCACCCCATATCCACCCATACCCCTATCACTGCACATCCACCCCCTTATCCACCCATTCCCCTATCTCTGCACATCCACCCCATATCCACCCATACCCCTATCACTGCACATCCACCCCCTTATCCACCCCCACCCCTATCACTGCACATCCACCCCAAACCCTATCACTGCATATCCACCCCCATATCCACCCCCACCCCTATTACTGCACATCCACCCCATATCCACCCATACCCCTATCACTGCACATCCACCCCCATATCCACCCATACCCCTATCACTGCACATCCACCCCCATATCCACCCCCACCCCTATCACTGCACATCCACCCCCTTATCCACCCATTCCCCTATCACTGCACATCCACCCCATATCCACCCATACCCCTATCACTGCACATCCACCCCCACCCCTATCACTGCACATCCACCCCCATATCCACTCCCACCCCTGTCACTGCACATCCACCCCCATATCCACCCCCCACCCCTATCACTGCACATCCACCCCCATATCCACCCCCACCACTATCACTACACATCCACCCCCATATCCACCCCCACCACTATCACTACACATCCACCCCCATATCCACTCCCACCCCTATCACTGCACATCCACCCCCATATCCACCCCCACCACTATCACTACACATCCACCCCCATATCCACCCCCACCACTATCACTGCACATCCACCCCCATATCCACCTATACCCCTATCACTGCACATCCACCCCCATATCCACCCCCACCCCTATCACTGCACATCCACCAACCAAAACCACCCCCACCCCTATCACTGCACATCCACCCCCATATCCACCCATACCCCTATCACTGCACATCCACCCCCATATCCACCCCCACCCCTATCACTGCACATCCACCCCCATATCCACCCATACCCCTATCACTGCACATCCACCCCCATATCCACCCCCACCCCTATCACTGCACATCCACCCCCATATCCACCCATACCCCTATCACTGCACATCCACCCCCATATCCACCACCACCCCTATCACTGCACATCCACCCCCATATCCACCTCCACCACTATCACTGCACATCCACCCCCATATCCACCCCCACCACTATCACTGCACATCCACCAACCAAAACCACCCACCACTATCACTGCGCATCCACCCCCCTATCCACCCATACCCCAATCACTGCACATCCACCCCCTTGTCCACACCCCCACCCCAATCGCTGCACACCCACCCGAAGCCACCCCTTTCACCTCACTCCCTGTCTTCCACCCGTCTGTGACCCTAGTCGGGAGGAGGTTGCATGTACAAAGGTGGCGGGCGCGTTTCTGTGTAGCTGATGGGGGCGAGCCAGCCACAGTGTGTGTCTGTGTCTGTGTAGGGTATGTGTGGATAGGTGTGTGTTTATGATAACTGCTGGGTTGGTGTGTCATTGTGTGTGTGTGTGCAGCTGTGCTGATGATTCAGGCTTCACAACAACAAAAAATAAGGACCACTTCATAAAAGAATGTTTATTTCCATGAAATGTTAGGGGAAAAAAGGTTTTTTTAATAAAAAAAAAAAAGAAAGAAAGAAAAGAAAACACTAAGAGATAATCAAAATCATGTAAGCTGATTTTGATCTACAACTCGCGTCTCATTCAACACACAAACGGTTTTTTTAGGCGTGTGTGTACAATGAACAGCCTTTAAAATATGTTTTGTGAAATCGATGTTCTGGCCAAAAGTTTGGTTATCAAGTGGTTTATAAACGATGCTTGTAGTTTTTCATTGATATAAAAGGGTGCATGTGAAGGAAAGTAGCTTTGGTTGATAGTGAGTGGTGCTCATTTCTAAGGCTGCATTATACTCTGGCGAAAATTCAGTATCATTAATTTTCATCACACCCCAAAGAAGAAAAACAGGTCCAAAGTGGTTCTAAATTTGTGTGTGTGAACCCTGTAAGTGTGTATTACAACATTGTTGCAGCTGGTATAATGATTTTTTTTTGTTTGGGTTTTTTTGCACTGTCACACTGGTGTGTGTGTGTGTGTGTGTGTGTTTGCAAAAAAACTGGGTGTTCATAATAATACGTGTGCATTATCACGTTGTCGTGTAAAGTTTGTGTTTGCAGTTCTGCTGTTTGCATGTGCGTGCATTATTACACTCGTGTGTCAGTTCTGTGTGTGTGTGTGTGTGACACATGCACGAGAAAGTCGTGGTGCATGCATTCCTAGAACCAGGGTAAAGTATATGTCTTTTAGAAGGAGAGGGGGGGGAGGGGATGAGAAAACGGCAGCACCAGTAAGGAGACAGAGAAGATGGGAGGGGTGGGAACGGAGAGAGAGAGAGAGAGAACAGCCAGTGTTTGGAATAACTCGTTCTACTAAAGCCTGGTGGATGCTTTTCGAGGTGTGTGTGTGGGCGGGTATGCAGGCGGCGTGTTGTGTGGGGTGATGTGAAACTGAATGATTGCTCTCATTTCTTTCCCATATCGCAGTCTTGTGTCAGTGCCAGAGATTGTTATGACACAGATGTTATGTGGGTTTGGGTTTTTTGTTTGTTTGTTTGTTTTTGCTTTTTCCCTTGTCTCTACGGTGGCCAACACATTTCTTGCATCATGTGTGTTAACAACCCGAGTGGGAGTAATTACTTGGAATCCGTTCGTTATTTGTGTGTTTGAGTGTTTGTGTCTGTGTCTGTGCGTGCGCACGTGCGTACATTTGTTTGCATCGGTGTGTGTTTCTCTCTCTGTGTGTGTGTGTGTGTGTGTTTGTGCGTGCGTATGTGTGTTTGCATAGGTGTGTGTTTCTCTGTGTGTGTGGGTGTGTGTGTGTGTGTGCAGCTTGCACGTTAGCGGGTGGGCGGGGAAGTATACGTTACGATTGACATTTTCTCTGGAATTCTTTCTCTTTCGTAAGGACATCAGACTTTGCCCATTTATAGACACAGAAAGAAACCTTTTTTCAATCATTCCACTGCTGTTGTGACGTGGGAGAAGAAGACTCCATTGCTATGACTTCGCACAACAGTCAAGCATACAAGAATGGGACAGATGTTTTCTTTTTGTGAAATGAGGGAGTTTTTAGTTCACGAAACAAGATAGGTTTATTTTGTTTGTTTCTCTCTCTCTCTCTCTCTCTCTCTCTCTCTCTCTGTGTGTGTGTGTGTGTGTTGTTGTTTTTCTTTACATACTGTGCAAACCAGCTAATGCGTTAAATCTCTTTATGTGTATATGTATGCAAAAGATCAAAGAGACACATGAAAGATGCTGTAATTCTTCTCAGCGTTCGGTAGGCGAAGGAAACGCAAAAATATACACAGGATGCGCATCCCCGAAAACACACACACACACACACACACACAACCAAAACAACAACAACAACAAAAAAAAAACAGCAACCGAAGTATGGCTGCCTAAACGATGGAGTAAAAACCTGCATTTGTTATAGTCTACGTAAAAACAGAAAAACGATATGATTTCCTGCTTCGAATAGCGTTAAAAGACCTATCAATAACAGATTACCTTCTGAAAGACACGAAAACTGTATCTGTCCTCAGCTTTCAACTTCTGTCCAGTGTTTAGGATGTAGATCTGTATTCCATCGGAAATCAAAGATAACGTTTTTGCGTCAAGAACTCTCTTGTCCCTAACCGTACAAAAATATCCCGTCATTTACACACACACACACACACACACACACACAACGCTTCTACGATGAACACTCATAATATGCATGATTATGCATGATAAGAGACGTAGCATTAGCAATTCAGCTTCACCCAGACACACTGTATATGATGAAAAAGAGGGTGACCCAAAGCATATAGTTAGTTGAAATGTGGTACCAGTCCAGAAACAGTGCTATCAGTGGGCCCAGCATCAGATAGATAGTTGAAATGTGGAACCAGTCCAGAAACAATGTTATCAGTGGGCCCAGTATCAGATAGTTAGTTGAAATGTGGAACCAGTCCAGAAACAGTGCTATCAGTGGGCCCAGTATCAGATAGATAGTTGAAATGTGGAACCAGTCCAGAAACAGTGCCATCAGTGGGCCCAGTATCAGATAGTTGAAATGTGGAACCAGTCCAGAAACAGTGCCATCAGTGGGCCCAGTATCAGATAGTTGAAATGTGGAACCAGTCCAGAAACAGTGCCATCAGTGGGCCCAGTATCAGATAGTTGAAATGTGGAACCAGTCCAGAAACAGTGCTATCAGTGGGCCCAGTATCAGATAGTTGAAATGTGGAACCAGTCCAGAAACAGTGCTATCAGTGGGCCCAGTATCAGATAGTTGAAATGTGGAACCAGTCCAGAAACAGTGCCATCAGTGGGCCCAGTATCAGTAGCCATCTTCAATCTTCGTGGCCCGGTGTATGTTCAGTGCGTGTCGTCACGTGGTGCTGGTGTGTCTTCTCTGTGTACTGTTGTGGCGGCGTTTGTACAGAAAGGTTTGGGGGTTGATTTGTGAATGTTGAGTGTTGTGCATTATACAGGCTTCACCAAAAAAAAAAAAAAAAAAAAAAAAAATCATGGACCGTTTCAGAAAACCGTCTTTTTTTCAATGGAGAGACGATTGAAATAGATTAAAGATGATTTTAAGGTGTAATGGTCTACCACTGGCCCTCACAGAGTACACAGATGGCTGTGGTTTTGCATTTAAAGAGTGTAAGTGCAAGAAAGCACCATGGGCAAAGAGTGAGTCTCACAACATTGGCTGCACGCACAGCTTCTTGCCGAAAACCCAGTATCATTCCACCATGCCATGGAACAGAACATTTTCCTAGTTCCCGTGTGGTCATTAACTTCTTTTTTTTTTTTGTGAACCCTGTGTATGTGAAACGCTTACTGCTGTGACTTTGCTTGGAGTGGTTACTGTCGGTGTGTGTGTGTCCATGTGGACTGCTGGGTGTGGTGGGAGTTATGTAGTGTGTTGTGGTAACGGTGCTGTGGCGGTGTGGTGCGTGGAAAATGTTGAACTGTATTGCAGTGGTGGTCTGTGGCCGTGTGTTGCATGGAAAATGTTGAACTGTATTGCAGTGGTGGTCAGTGGCTCGCCCCGTGCACAGGCTGTGGGAACGGAAGCTCACAACGTGACAGCAGATCGTTAACACGTGTCCTGTGCATTGAACACACTTACCTGTCGTCTTCTTGTTGTTGTTTTGTGGATTGTGGTGGTGTAATACTCCTACGTTGTTTGGGTTTTTGAATTGTGAGGTGGCCGTGTTTGGCATAAACCTTAACAATTATTCACGATGTCTGTGAAATATTGCTCTGTTGATTGGTACAGATTTTAGTGTGGTTTCTAGATTTTGGTGTTGGTCTGATTTGACATTTTGTAGTGGTGGCATTTTACTTGGGGAATAAGCATTGTTTAGTCAAGATGAACACTAACTGTGATGTTTCGCATTCAGTTCACAAACTCTTTGTCAAGTTAAAATGGTAGAAACGTCAGTCTGATTATATGAAATGCAGGGCTTTTGACTGTGTTATGTTTAGATCTTGTTCTGTATCTGTGCATTGATGTAGATCCTGGACTGTTGAATGTTTAGATCTTTGTTGATTTTCATAGCGTTGATAATGCTGATAAACCTGAAATTATTTCTGGTTCCTTTTACTGTGTTCTCTTGTTGAATGTGTGCTGGTGGTGGATATGACGAATGTCTGGACATACACACACGTGACGGATGACAAGTTACCTAACCTTTGAACTGAACGTGACGTGGTTGAAATTGTCTTTTTAAACGTTGTTTTTAATTGACAGTTAAATGTAAGTGTGGTTTCTTTCTCTGTGACTTGTTGGTATAAATTCATCAATAATCGTAACTCACGAAGTGCAAATTATATATCGAATATGAGCATGATTAGAAGTGTCCTGACGTTAAGTGCTGTAAGCAACAAGATGTGATTAAAAGTGTCCTGACCTTAAGTACTGTAAGCAACAAGATGTGATTAGAAGTGTCCTGACCTTAAGTGCTGTAAGCAACGAAATGTGATTAGAAGTGTCCTGACCTTAAGTGCTGTAAGCAACGAAATGTGATTAGAAGTGTCCTGACCCTAAGTGCTGTAAGCAACGAAGATGTGATTAGAAGTGTCCTGACCTTAAGTGCTGTAAGCAACGAAATGTGATTAGAAGTGTCCTGACCTTAAGTGCTGTAAGCAACGAAGATGTGATTAGAAGTGTCCTGACCTTAAGTGCTGTAAGCAACGAAATGTGATTAGAAGTGTCCTGACCTTAAGTGCTGTAAGCAACGAAATGTGATTAGAAGTGTCCTGACCTTAAGTGCTGTAAGCAACAAGATGTGATTAGAAGTGTCCTGACCTTAAGTGCTGTAAGCAACGAAATGTGATTAGAAGTGTCCTGACCTTAAGTGCTGTAAGCAACAAGATGTGATTAGAAGTGTCCTGACCTTAAGTGCTGTTAGCAACAAGACGTGATTAGACGTGCCTTGACTTTGAAACGCTGTAAGCAACACGAGACGTGATCAGGGGTGTCCTAACCCGAAGCGCTGTCCCTTAATAACGCAGAACATCGAGGTGACCAACTTCTCCACCTCTTGGAACAACGGCATGGCGTTCTGTGCCCTCATCCACCACTTCTACCCGGATGCCTTTGACTACTCTCAGCTCGAGGCCAAGAACCGCCGCTACAACTTTGAGCTGGCCTTCAACACGGCAGAGTGAGTCCCCCCCCCCCCACACACACACACATCCCTCTCCCCTCCCTCGCCCCCCCGCCCCTACACTGCTTTCAGCTGTTGGATAGCTGCTGTTGTTGTTGGTGGTGGTGGTGGTGGTGGTGTTCTTGATGTTGCTGCTACTGCTGCTGCTACTACTATTGTTGTCATTGTGGTTTATTTATTATTTATTTATTTATTTGTTTCCCCCCCCGAAAACGGAGTATGGCTGCCTTCATGGCGGGTTAAAAACGGTCATACATGTAAAAGCTCACTCGTGAACATACGAGTGAATGTGGGAGTTGCAGCCCACGAACGAAGACGAAGAAGATTTATTTATTCATTTATTTATTTATTTATTTATTAGTCATTTATTTATGTTACAAGACATAAATCTTTATAAACTTCGGTTAAACATCACCCTACGCGGCTTTTCATCACATGCTGTCCTCGTCAACCAACGAGAAGGCTAAGAAGGAAGAGAAATAGAAGCACGGATTCAGGTAAAGGAATCATATAAATAGAATAAAAGAAAAGAAAAAAGAAGAAAAAAAAAAAAAGAACACGAAATTTACACGTCTCGTCCTTCAAGACGTAAACGTCGAAACGAAGACTTAGCGCTAAAAAGAGGTGCCGGGAGAGAAGAAAAAGAGAGGGGGGGGGGGGGGGGGGGAGAGGTGGTGAAAATCTCTTTATTGACAACAGCCTATTTGGATTTTATGCCAACCTCTTCAGTTTTTATGGCAGGGAGGATTAACAATGGAAACACAAGACAGACAGACAGACAGAAAAGAGGGTAGGAGCAGGGCGGTGGGTGGGCATGAGGTCTGGAAAAAGCGAAGAGACATACAGAGACACAGGCTAGAGATTCAGAGCTGTCTTGACAGGTGTAGCCAAGCTCACAGGCGGTACCCGGCCCAGCAGTGACAGGTCAGCCTATAAAAACCAGAACCACCGCACCACCAGCTGACTGCTGTCTGGAAGGCAGACAGGCGGGGGCTGTTCAAGGCGACGGGCCGCTGCTGGCAGTGTGAAAGATGAGCACGGATCGTGACAGTGATGGCATCCATTTGACTGCGGCGAACGTGCATGCCCTTCAGCTGAGGGGCTGTCATCTGACTTGGACGGGGCTCGGGGGTCAAGTTGTCAGTCTGTTTGGGGATAAAATGGAGCTGACAGGTCACGGCAGTTGTCAGTCTGTTTGGGGATAAAATGGAGCTGACAGGTCAAGTTGTCAGTCTGTTTGGGGATAAAATGGAGCTGACAGGTCAGGTTGTCAGTCTGTTTGGGGATAAAATGGAGCTGACAGGTCAGGTTGTCAGTCTGTTTGGGGATAAAAATGGAGCTGACAGGTCAAGTTGTCAGTCTGTTTGGGGATAAAAATGGAGCTGACAGATCAGGTTGTCAGTCTGTTTGGGGATAAAAATGGAGCTGACAGGTCAAGTTGTCAGTCTGTTTTGGGATAAAATGGAGCTGACAGGTCAAGTTGTCAGTCTGTTTGGGGATGAAATGGAGCTGACAGGTCAGGTTGTCAGTCTGTTTGGGGATAAAATGGAGCTGACAGGTCAGGTTGTCAGTCTGTTTGGGGCTGAAATGGAGCTGACAGATCAGGTTGTCAGTCTCGGGATAAAATGGAGCTGACAGGTCAAGTTGTCAGTCTGTTTGGGGATAAAATGGAGCTGACAGATCAGGTTGTCAGTCTGTTTAGGGATGAAATGGAGCTGACAGGTCAGGTTGTCAGTCTGTTTGGGGATGAAATGGCGCTGACAGGTCAGGTTGCCAGTCTGTTTGGGGATTAAATGGAGCTGACAGGTCAGGTTGTCAGTCTGTTTGGGGATAAAATGGAGCTGACAGATCAGGTTGTCAGTCTGTTTGGGGATAAAAATGGAGCTGACAGGTCACGGCAGTTGTCAGTCTGTTTGGGGATAAAATGGAGCTGACAGGTCAAGTTGTCAGTCTGTTTGGGGATAAAATGGAGCTGACAGGACAGGTTGTCAGTCTGTTTGGGGATAAAATGGAGCTGACAGGTCAGGTTGTCAGTCTGTTTGGGGATAAAATGGAGCTGACAGGTCAAGTTGTCAGTCTGTTTGGGGATAAAATGGAGCTGACAGATCAGGTTGTCAGTCTGTTTGGGGATAAAATGGAGCTGACAGATCAGGTTGTCAGTCTGTTTGGGGATAAAATGGAGCTGACAGATCAGGTTGTCAGTCTGTTTGGGGATAAAATGGAGCTGACAGGTCACGGCAGTTGTCAGTGTCTGATCTTTATTTGGACTGCTTCTTCTTCTTCTTCTTGGGGTGATATTCACAGCTTCGCCAAAAATCAGTGACACCAGCAAAACCTCACAACGTTTTCAATTTGTACTTTGAATTCAGCAGTTAAAGGACTAAGGTTGTTGAAAACTGATGGAATAAAAAAAAAAACAACACAACAACATTAAGATAGAAAAACCCCGTCTTGGTGCCAGAAAGCATTAAAGAGAGAAAAAAAAAAGGTCAAATAGTTTTAGAATAAGTAATGAAAAAGTTGCTGCTTTGTAGATTGACCATGGTGAAAACTGGTAATACTGCAGAAAAAAAAACAAAAAAAAAAAAACAACTTAGACCAATCTCGTCTTGGTGCTAAGCGCTGTTGAAAATAATAAATGTAAAAGCAAAAGAAGAAGTGTGTCAATTGCTCAGTTGACTTAGGTTTTCTACAACTTGATTCAAGCAATGCACATGTTGCTAATGCTTACCTTGCCGCGCCCCAACAGGGAGTCCAAGAATGACATTTTCCTGATTGTGTGTGCGCGTGTGCTTACGTTCGTGCGTGCGTGTGCGCACGTGTGTGTGTGTGTGTGTGTGTGTGTGTGTGTGCTAGTGTTAGTTATAGCGTGGCGTGTGTTTTGAAACTTTGGTATAATTATGATTGGTGTGTGTGTGTGTGTGTGTGTGTGTGTGCTCGTGTTAGTTATAACGTGGCGTGTGTTTTGAAACTTTGGTATAATTATGATTTGTGTGTGTGTGTGTGTGTGTGTGTTATTATGATGTGTGTGCGTGTGTGTGTGCGCGCGCGCACGTGTGTGTGTGTGTGTGTGTGTGCATGTGTGTGTGTACGTTTGTGTCTGTGTCTGTGCTAGTGTTATAACGTGGCGTGTACATTGAAACTTTTGTATGATCGTGATTTGTGCCAAGTTGAAATTGTTGTATGTGTGTGTGCGTGTACGTGCGTGCGTGTGTGTGTGTGCGTGCATGTGTGTGTGTGTGTGTGTGCGTGCATGTATGTGTGTGTGTGTGTGTGTGTTGCACGTGCAGGAAGCTGGCGGACATCTCCCCGCTGCTGGACGTGGAGGACATGGTGAAGATGAAGACCCCGGACTGGAAGTGCGTCTTCACCTACGTGCAGTCCATCTACCGGCACCTGCGGGACCACGAAAACAACAAGGCCAAGGCGCCTGTGGAGGCGTAGGTCACCAACCCCTTCCCCCCTCCCTCCCTCCCTCCCACCCACTCTCCCGTTCCCTCACCCGCCCCCTCTCCTCTCCTCTCCTCTTCCTCTCTCTCTTTCTCTTCCCCACATCACCCAGTGCCAGACAGGACAGCTGGTCGTCTTGTTTCGGGGTGAGGGGGTGGTTGTTCTTTTAGCCTGTGACACGGGGACTCTCGCCCACTGAGATGTGTTTACACAAGTGTTGCAGGTCAATGGACTAATAGGTGGTGTGTTTTTTTTTTTTATTATTATTATGTGTGTTGTGTGGGTGTGTGTGTTTGAGTTTGTGCGTGTGTGTGTGTGTGTGTGTGTGTTTGTTTTGTGCGTGTTCCCGTGTTCACGTTTTGGGGGTCCCTTGTTGAGTTGGGTTGTTTTGGTTTTTTTTGTAGTTTTTTTGTGTTCTTTTACGGGGATGTTTCTCTTGCAGGGGAGTGAATTGTACAACTCGTTCCTCTACCCCCCCCCCCCCCCCCTCACCCCCAACTCCCTCTCTCTCTCTTTCTCTTTCTGCCTGTGCCACCCCCCCCCACACACCTTCCCCCACTCCACAACCTACAACGATCTGTCAATCTTTTTTTTTTCTAACTCTCAGTCCATCCTCTGTCTCTCTCTCTCTTCTTTCTCCACCTTTCTTCCTTCTTTCTTCCTTCTTGTCACTTTTAGTCAGTTCTCCTCAAGTCCTGACCAGCGCGCTGCTGTTGTTGTTGTTGGGGGTTGTTGTATGCGAAAGTCTGTCCGCTCGCCTTTGTGAGGACACTTCCCTTGGTACTGAAGACTCCTTTGTCGGCGATTCCTGTCTGCCTTGATGTCGATGTTTGGTATATATATATATATATATATATATATATATATATATATATATATATATATATATATATATATATCCCAGAAACCAGGAATGAAAACAATGGGAAATCGTGAAGAGGCGTGCGAACGTGGAATTTTTGAGGAACAGGGAAGAATGGGGAAGGGGAGGCGGGATGTGGGTGGGGGTGGGCGTTGTCGGAGGATATGCAGAAAGAGAGACCCTGCAAGTCCCCAGACACACAGACAGACAGACAGACAGAGTTTCAGAGGCCCAGCTGTCGTTGCCTCCCTTTGGCGGCCAGCCCAGTGGGCAGTCTGAGGCTCTGCTGTGTCCCTGGTGAAGAAGGCACTGTGTCATAGATAAGAGGACCAGTGTGTCACAGCAAGAAGACAGTGTGTCATAGCAAGAAGACAGTGTGTCACAGCAAGAAGACACTGTGTCACAGCAAGGAGATACTGTGTCACAGCAAGAAGATACTGTGTCATAGTAAGAAGACACTGTGTCACGGCAAGGGAAGCAGAATGGAAGCGGGGTGTGTTACTATGGGAAGGGGGAGCAGGGTCACCAGATTGAACAGTGGAGCCCACACGAGGCTGTATTTTCTTCCTGTTGTAGACTGACCTGGCCTGGCCACAGGGTGTGTAGAAGATGTTCTCACATCTATAGCTGTAGTAGTTGTAGGAGTGGCACTTCGAAAGTTCAGCGCCACCACCCACAAACAGCTAAGGCCTGTTCTAGACATGCCGCCCTAAGGCCTGTTCTAAACACGCCGTCCTAAGGCCTGTTCTAGACATGCCGCCCTAAGGCCTGTTCTAGACACGCCGCCCTAAGGCCTGTTCTAGACACGCTGCCCTTAAGGCCTGTTCTAGACACGCCGCCCTAAGGCCTGTTCTAGACACGCTGCCCTTAAGGCCTGTTCTAGACATGCCGCCCTAAGGCCTGTTCTAGAAATGTCGACGACCAATCAGTTGGACAGAAACGGATGGGCGCTGTGCCAAAAGCCTTGTCTGGAACGGGCCGTAGAGACCGCCTTGGTGGTACTTTTAGTTCTAGGCAGCTATCGTCTGAGGCCTTTTGAAGTATTAAGTCACTGTCCTGGCTCTGAACCGGGGTAGTCACAAGTTACGGGTCTAACCACTTTTACCGGAGCCTTAAACACACACACACACAAAAATCAAACTGGATGATATTTTTGCTCTTCTAAATCAAGTCAAACTTGCACGTCAGGTATAATTTTGCCGTCAGAGGCCTTCTAAGAAATGAATATTAGTGAAATGCTTTCCCAGAGGCCTGTTATGAATCACTGGTGTCACTTGTTGAACGTGTGCTGCTTTCACAACTCAAGATTAGATGGTTTTCTCGTTGTGTGGGAGGAGAAGTGACGTGTTATCCTCAAGTGCCTAGATTTGTGCCTACCATAACCACTGTTGTATATAGACTTGTCTGCAGCACTGAGCTGGACCGCTTTCTGTGTGTACTCCATGATATAACTGTGGGATTTTGTCAGTTTTTGTTTGTTTGTTGTTTTTAAAGAAAGGGAGGTAGGGATTTTGTTTGTTGTTTGTTTGTTTGTTTTTTTTAACAAGAGGAAGGAGGGAAAGAGCTGCTTGGATTTCTGTGTGTATGTGCCAGTCATGACAACATTCTGTTTTCGCTAAGCAGCTTGGATGTGGGTTGGGACAGGAGGATAAGGAAAGTTATTGGTCAGGTGGGCGAGTACTTCCAGACAAGCTTGTTTTGTTTTCAGTTTGTAATTTGCATTGACCCTGTATGTAGAGAGAGAGAGAAAAAACCAACATTGGTGCTGAAACTGAACTGTATAAATGACTGGTCTGTATAGAGAGATATGCACCGAGTATAATATGTGTGCACATGTTTTGTTTGCACGTAGTACAATATATTACGAGGCACACACCTTGAACCATAAGCACCTCACAGAAACATGGACAATGTGTCACGATACGTCACAACACGTACACACCACACACACACACACAGCGCCCAGCCATAACGTTGCACACTTCACAATGACACGGGTTTCCATGTGTCACAACAGGCACACACAGCGCCCAGCCATAACGTTGCACACTTCACAATGACACGGGTTTCCATGTGTCACAACAGGCACACACAGCGCCCAGCCATAACGTTGCACACTTCACAATGACACGGGTTTCCATGTGTCACAACAGGCACACACAGCGCCCAGCCATAACGTTGCACACTTCACAGTGACACGGGTTTCCATGTGTCACAACAGGCACACACAGCGCCCAGCCATAACGTTGCACACTTCACAATGACACGGGTTTCCATGTGTCACAACAGGCACACACAGCGCCCAGCCATAACGTTGCACACTTCACAATGACACGGGTTTCCATGTGTCACAACAGGCACACACAGCGCCCAGCCATAACGTTGCACACTTCACAATGACACGGGTTTCCATGTGTCACAACAGGCACACACACACAAGGAGACAGTTTCAATGTTGCACCTGTAATTGGCACAGCGACAGTACATGTTGTATTTCCTGTGGCACACAGACACACACCCAGCACTGTAACCCAGCACACCAGCTGTTGAGGACAACGTGCAGTCATTGTGTTTCTACAACAACAAAGAAAGCGCATGGCCATGTCTAAACCTGCACAATGTTGATGATGTTTTGAGAACACCTTTCTTAATTTGCATATGCAAAAAATTCCCTTCATTTGAAGCCATACTATTTTGCTGTGGATATCACCCGTTGTTGTTGTTTTATTTCTGTTGAAATCGCTGTTATGGACTTGAGAATCCCCATGTGCAACTTACGTTACGATAACTGATCGTGATGGAAGCCAGCAGGCTTACAGTTTAGTAAGTGGGTTTTACTTCGTCCCTGATTTTAACATTGCGCACCGCTTAACTTGGTGGTTTTTTTGGGTTTGTTTTTTTACTACGTTTGTAGTCACTTGTGTAGTTCTGTGATAGATAACCCTTGTCTGTGATAGAATGTAGTGCCCCACCACGCCGTGCCGCGTGCAGAACTGCAGTGAGTGACTCATCACTGGTGACCGTAGTGTAGAGCAGGTTCCTGGATGACTGTGCTCTATGACTTTGTTTGCTGTGCCCTTGCGTCACGTTCCAGGACAACACTGGTGTTGGACTTCGTGTGTAGGTTTTGCAAATTGTCTTGGTGATTCCTCTGTAACGCTAAAGAAAAAACGAAGACTGTGTGAATAAATCATGTATTGTGGTGGTGGAAGGAGGTGTGTGTGCAGCTGGCGTCAACAGAACAGTTGGTGTGAAGTGTCGCCTCTCCACAGGTGATATAAAGATGGTTGGATTTCTTGACCAGAGGACGGAATTTAAATCTAGGCAGGCCACAAAAGATGCAGTGTTTTGGGGTTTTTTTGTTTTTGTTTGTTTTTTGTGAAACATGCCCCTTTGTAAAACAATAGTTGATACATAAATAACCAGCTGGAATATCCGGGTAGTTATGATGCTGAAAAAGTGAACTTCTGAAAGGAGAATTTTAGTCACGAAGAACCACCTTGCCATGTTGTATGTTCTCACACACACACACATACATTTTTGGAACGCACTCACTTCCGCATTTAGCTTCCTGACCAGACAGCGAAAAGATTCCATATCCAAATCGATCATTGCTTTTACACACACTACTTATGTCACTGTGGTCATGTCTGTTGTGACAAGTTACAGAGATGGAACCCCATGTAGCGTGGTAATGTCTGTTGTGACAGGTTACAGAGATAGAACCACATGTAACGTGGTCATGTCTGTTGTGACAGGTTACAGAGATGGTGTCACATTTCGCGTGGTAATGTCTGTTGTGACAGGTTACAGAGATGTTGTCACATGTAGCGTGGTCATGTCTGTTGTGACAAGTTACAGAGATGGAACCCCATGTAGCGTGGTAATGTCTGTTGTGACAAGTTACAGAGATGGAACCCCATGTAACGTGGTCATGTCTGTTGTGACAAGTTACATAGATAGAACCCCATGTAGCGTGGTAATGTCTGTTGTGACAAGTTACAGAGATGGAACCACATGTAACGTGGTCATGTCTGTTGTGACAAGTTACAGAGATGTTGTCACATGTAGCGTGGTCATGTCTGTTGTGACAAGTTACAGAGATGGAACCCCATGTAACGTGGTCATGTCTGTTGTGACAAGTTACATAGATAGAACCACATATAGCGTGGTCATGTCTGTTGTGACAAGTTACAGAGATAGAACCCCATGTAGCGTGGTAATGTCTGTTGTGACAAGTTACAGAGATGGAACCCCATGTAGCGTGGTCATGTCTGTTGTGACATGTTACAGAGATGGAACCCCTTGTAGCGTGGTCATGTCTGTTGTGACAAGTTACAGAGATGGAACCCCATGTAGCGTGGTCATGTCTGTTGTGACAAGTTACAGAGATGGAACCCCATGTAGCGTGGTCATGTCTGTTGTGACAAGTTACAGAAATGGAACCCCATGTAGCGTGGTCATGTCTGTTGTGACAAGTTACAGAAATGGAACCCCATGTAGCGTGGTCATGTCTGTTGTGACAAGTTACAGAAATGGAACCCCATGTAGCGTGGTAATGTCTGTTGTGACAAGTTACAGAAATGGAACCCCATGTAGCGTGGTCATGTCTGTTGCATGAAGTCACACAGACAGGATGAGGAGTAGTGTGCTGTGGATTGACGTACCGTTTCAGGACCGTGTTGATCCAGTAAGTACTACTACCGATCACAGAATTTGGCTGTGTTTGGACAGTGTGTGTGATAATACTAGGCCCATAGAACAGTGCGTTTTTAACATTGCTCATTTTATACAACACTGTACATATATTTTATGCGAAAAACAACAAAAACCAAAACAGAATGGCCTTGCAGGCGGGATGTAGAGTTATATCCCTGCGGTATTTGATGCATAGTGTGTGTGTGTGTGTGTGTTTTGTTCGGGTTTTTGTTGGGGTTTTTTTAATGGTGATTTCTACTCTTATGTCTGATGTGTGAAAGTGTCCCTCCGTATGTGTTCACAGCTGGCTGATGTTGTGCTCTGAGAGAGAGAGAGAGAGAGAGCTGCTGGGATAGACGTACACTGGCAGGTAGGAAGGGAGGTAACCGGCTGATACTTTGTCGTGGTGCAGAAGATTGTCTTGGTGAGGAAGACGGTTGACGTGACTGGCGGGAAAACCCTGTTTGGCAGCAGGGACATTTCTCGCCGTCCTCTCACCGGCGGTGTGTGGACTTTTGCCGATAGGCGTGCACGCTACAGTTGTTTCTGTGTGTGGCATTAATTAGTATTTTAATTCAGTTATCCAACCGAATAACGACTGCAGGTAGTTTACAGAAATGAACCGGCATATTAAAAAACCCAAAACAAAACCGTAAGTATAAAACAATACATATATATATATATATTTTTATTTTTTTTTTTTTTTTTTTTTTTAATGACGAAATCAACTTTGAATACACTTCCCGACAGGGTGACTGCAGTGAGCTACGCATGTTTCTTCCTGTTATTTGGCGCTTCATTTTTTTCTTTTTGAGTATCCAAAAATATATTCTAATATGATTTCCATTTTAACACACACACAAAAAAAAATTAACAAAAAAAACAAACAAAAAACACCACAAAAAACAATAACCATAGAACAGTTCGTTATACTTTTTTTCAGTTTAAAAACAATTTGCTGCAATATCACATTATAATATTACTGTACCAACATATTACTGTACCAACATATTACTGTACCATCAAAACAATAAACAAAAAAACCACCAGTCAAAAAAAAAAAAAAAAAAAATAAATCCAGACAATGGAATAGTGTAACTATTTGTGTGTGCAAGCTGTTGCGATGAATAAAAAAAAAAGTAACGCATTTGATTACTCTGGACATTGTTCCAATGACCTCAGATAGTGTAGTGTACATATTTGGAATGCCCAGTCTACAGAAAGTATCGCCCATCTATATCGATGATATACATTACAGTTCACCCGTACTGAACAGTAAAGCAGTGTACATAAATTGACAACACAGCAGCAAAGTAAGCCATTAGACCTGTGTATGTAGTTCAAAGATTCGACGTAAGGGCATTATTGTTAGAGGAGTTCTGTATGTAGATACAAAACAACCGTACGACGTGTATACGGATAAAGACGTGTAGTTTTGGATCCCTATATGAGCTATGTACTGCCTTCTTCGAGTTTTGAGTGAGGGTGAGTTTTTTGGTTTTGTTTTTTTTTGTTTTCAGTGTTTTGTCATTTGTTCGTGTTGCTGGATTCTCATGTGGGGGGTTTAATCATTGACGGAAAGACATTGGCGGGGCAGGAGTTGGATGGGGTGGGTTGGGTGAGGTTGAACGGTCGAGAAATTCTATGTGAAAAAAATTGCTTCTTCCTTGTTGTACACGTGTTTTTTTTTATACTGTGTATAAAGTGGTGTTGTTTCACACTTTTGGCAAACTGTTTTTTGAGTTGCGACGCCGGAGCAGATTCTGTGTAGTTTGCCGCTGGCTTTGATTGTGTGGTTGAATTTTTTTTTCTTTGTTATACTGCTGCAAAATATTGGGTATACTCATGTTTTGACTAATACATTTGTATTTGACGCTATTCGTGTCTTGGTGTGTTGTGTGTGTGTGCGAGTGTGTGTGTGTGTTCTTTAATTTAACGTCTTTCCACTTTGAGTGATATTAGACAATATGTGTGTGTGTGTGTGTCCATGCACATGTAGAAATCTACTTCTGGACAAGGATTTATTTCTCTATTTGTAAATGAAAAAATCGTAACCAACAAATAGAAAATACAAGCCCTTTTGAAGTGAAGAACTTTTTCACACCTGTGTCGAGAAAATAATGAACATTTGAGCCCAACGTTTCTACCGAATCCAGTGCATTTTGATCAAACATAAAACGTGTTAGAAATGACAGGATATTATATTATATATTGTGTAAATCATTCCACAATTATGCAACTACCAAAGTCTTTTGTTTGTTTTATTCAACAGCTGAATTACTTCACTATCGATTACAGCCGTACACAAAAACTTACACAAACATGCGGTGGATATCCGCCTACAAAAAATGTGTGTGTGTGCCTCTCAGCTAGGTCGACGCCGGGAGACATTATATAATGAGAACAGCCTAGACAGGTAGTCCCCCAACCCAAATGACCGACCACCACAGAACCATCCGTCACCCACATCATAGTTTATCATCTAAAACACACAAAACAAAAAGTCTCAAAATCTGGGGCACAGAAAGAAAAGGAACTGCAAGGAGTGTTTTTAATTTGCACACACACGTACGGAAGATTCTTAGCGTTAAACAATCCTGGCCCTAAAGAACTACCTAAAGTGTATGGAATTTGCAGGAAGACATGGGGTTGAATTAATTCTACACGTCAAAGCAAACCTAGCCCTTCAAAGATCGCTCGTGCAAGGCAACCTGAAGTCCATCACATGTGCTGAAATTTAAAAAAATAAAAATAGAAAAGAAGAGGAAAAATCCAAATAATTAAAAAAGAGACGAAAGCAAAGAAAAGCTTACACATCCTGATTACGTGCAGTGGGCAGCAGTAGCTGTTGGCTGCCCCCCACCCCCACCCCCACAGCGCTCCCACCCCCAGCCCCCTGCAGGCATCAGAGGAGGGAAGCGAAGACTTTGGTGCCAGACATGACTTGGGCCCAGTGCCGGTCAAACTGCTCGCTCATGTCCACAGTGAACCACTCCTTCCACCCGCCACTCCCCCCTGTCAACAGTCAGAGGGTTTTTTCTTTGTCAGGAACAAAGACAACCAACACACACATACACGCGCGCGCGCGCGCACACACACACACACACACACAACACACACACACACACACACACACACACGTAGCCTGTCTTGGTTCAACTTGACTTTCCTATTAATTTGCGTTCCTCCCAACTTCACCACACAGACACACACACACACGCGCGCGCGCGCCACTGCAATGGGAATTCGTTTGCAGCTAACTGGCAGTCTTTAATGAAGAACTAAGACGTTCAAACTATGAGGCAAAGCTGCACTGGCTCATAGTGCTGCAGCATAATGAGTCTACTTTGCGTTTGGGAGCCATCCCCAACACCGACTGTCCTAAAAGCCCTTTCGGGGTAAAAGCTTGAGCAAAGACACTCCCCGCTTTCATCAAATTCCAGCCTACATAGTCGGGACAGCAGTTGCCAGCTCTGCTGTTCATAGCCAGACACCGCTGTCTTTCATACGCGAGAACACATTATACTGACACGAACACGAGAGTCGCATTATACTAACACAACCAGTGCAGGTTCTTGCAGGACAGAGTACGTCTACAGAACAACGAAGAGGGACTACTCCTACAGAATACGGGTAATTTCCTCTGTCCGTAACTGTCTCCCTTTGCACACGGTCTTTCAGAGATTTATCATCATCTGAAATGTGTAATATTGTTGAAAGAAATATGCTAAATTCCTTTCTGTCTTTAGAAGTTAACACTTCTGGTTTATTAAATGCTAAAAGAACTGGTAGGGCTGTTAAGAGCATGGCATTTAGGTTATTACTAAATGCACCAAATACAAAATACTGTGAAAATATTGAACGTATTTGCAAGGGTCGGTTCATGATAGAGCACGTTTTAACCCGTTTCTGTTTAGAAATGAAACCTGTTTTGCCCCCAGAAATTGCTGAACGCGTGTTACCAATTTCAAATGTGTTTGTTTGTTTTTTTAGGGAAAAGTTATGTATTTCAAAATGTTCTTTATTAAAAGTTAGCTAGTTATGTGTTGAATAGTCCGGTTGGTTGTTTATTGTAGGTCACCACATCATCCTCTTTTCAAATAATAATCAATAGAAGTATTGCACACAATATTTTGATTATTGATTGATTTTCTGTCCTAGTCCCGTTTCACACATCCCCCCTCTCACACATACTCTTCCAATATTATGTTTTTCTTTGTCCAATCACTGACACTCACCCTCTCCATTTTAACATTTTGTACTCTGTCTTTTCCACATTCTGTTCTCTCTCTCTCTCTTGTCCCTCCTCAACTCCCTCCCCCTCGCCCCCACCTCCCCTCCACCTCAACCGCCCTCTTTTCAGTTGAATATTTCTTCCCCTGCCATTCATTTCCACAAATAATGATTTCCAATTGATGATGATAATAATCACCATCATTATGAATATAGAAATGATAATAATACAAATAATAATAATAATCATATTTATTTTCAGTCTAATATCATAATCTTAGATGAACAGACTATAAATGAATAAACGACACACACACACACGCACACACACACACACACACACACACACACACACACACACACACACAGAATAAGATGAAAAATCATCCCTCGCCACAGCTGGCACTGAACCAAAACAAACAGTGCTGGAGTGACACCAGTTTGAATGATTTCAAGTATCACAATACTGGTAGAGAGACAGACAGAGAAGGACATAAAGACAACGACACACACACACACACACACACACACACACACACACACACACACACATGCTCTACATTCTACCCTGTATTATATAAACGGACAGACAGTACACACACGTCTCGGAAAATCGTCGGTTCCTGTACACCAGACAACAGATCATTAATTGTCCGTCGTGTCAAAGGCCGGCAGGCAGCCAGCGTCACTAGCTGAGCTCTGGGAGTGGGGGGCGTGGGTTCAAACCCCGGCCACCACGGGCCCATCCCTGGGGGGACTGCCAGCACCGCTGGGCCCAGTCTGGGTGGCACCGTACCAAAGGGAAGGTGCTAGAGTGACGGGTGTTGGAGTGACGGGTGTTGGAGTGACGGGTGTTGAAGTGTATTGGAGTGACGGGTGTTGGAGTGACGGGTGTTGAAGTGTATTGGAGTGACGGGTGTTGAAGTGATGGGTGTTAGAGAGACGGGTGTTGAAGTGACGGGTGTTGGAGTGACGGGTGTTGGAGAGACGGGTGTTGGAGAGACGGGTGTTGGAGTGACGGGTGTTGAAGTGTATTGGAGTGACGGGTGTTGAAGTGACGGGTGTTAGAGAGACGGGTTTTGGAGTGACGGGTGTTAGAGAGACGGGTGTTGAAGTGACGGGTGTTGGAGTGACGGGTGTTGGAGAGACGGGTGTTGGAGTGACGGGTGTTGGAGAGACGGGTGTTGGAGTGACGGGTGTTGGAGTAACGGGTGTTAGAGAGACGGGTGTTGAAGTGACGGGTGTTAGAGAGACGGGTGTTGGAGTGACGGGTGTTAGAGAGACGGGTGTTGAAGTGACGGGTGTTAGAGAGACGGGTGTTGAAGTGACGGGTGTTAGAGAGACGGGTGTTGGAGTGACGGGTGTTGGAGTGACGGGTGTTAGAGAGACGGGTGTTGGAGAGACGGGTGTTGAAGTGTATTGGAGTGACGGGTGTTAGAGAGACGGGTTTTGGAGTGACGGGTGTTAGAGAGACGGGTGTTGAAGTGACGGGTGTTGGAGTGACGGGTGTTGGAGTGACGAGTGTTGAAGTAACGGGTGTTGAAGTGACGGGTGTTGGAGTGACGAGTGTTGAGTGTGACGGGTGTTAGAGAGACGGGTGTTGCAGTGACGGGTGTTAGTGACGGGTGTTGGAGTAACGGGTGTTGAAGTGACGGGTGTTGAAGTGACGGGTGTTTGAGAGACGGGTGTTGGACGGGTGTTGAAGTGACGGGTGTTGGAGAGACGGGTGTTGGAGTGACGGGTGTTGAAGTGACGGGTGTTGAAGTGACGGGTGTTGGAGTGACGGGTGTTGGAGTGACGGATGTTGGAGAGACGGGTGTTGGAGTGACGAGTGTTGAAGTAACGGGTGTTGAAGTGACGGGTGTTAGAGTGACGGGTGTTGGAGTAACGGGTGTTGGAGTGACGGGTGTTGGAGTGACGGGTGTTGGAGAGACGGGTGTTGGAGTGATGGGTGTTAGAGAGACGGGTGTTGAAGTGACGGGTGTTAGAGTGACGGGTGTTGGAGTAACGGGTGTTAGAGTGACGGGTGTTAAAGTGACGGGTGTTGAAGTGACGGGTGTTAGAGAGACGGGTGTTGAAGTGACGGGTGTTGGAGTGACGGGTGTTAGAGAGACGGGTGTTGAAGTGACGGGTGTTGGAGTGACGGGTGTTAGACGGGTGTTGAAGTGACGGGTGTTAAAGAGACGGGTGTTGAAGTGACGGGTGTTAAAGAGACGGGTGTTGGAGTGACGGGTGTTGAAGAGACGGGCGTTGAAGAGACGGGTTGTTAGACAGACGGGTGTTGAAGAGACGGGTGTTGAAGAGACGGGTGTTGAAGAGATGGGTGTTGGAGAGACGGGTGTTGGAGTGACGGGTGTTGGAGTGACGGGTGTTGAAGTGACGGGTGTTAGAGAGACGGGTGTTGGAGTAACGGGTGTTGGAGTGACGGGTGTTAGAGTGACGGGTGTTGAAGTGACGGGTGTTGGAGTGACGGGTGTTGGAGAGACGGGTGTTAAAGAGATGGGTGTTGGAGTGACGGGTGTTGAAGAGACGGGTGTCGAAGAGACGGGTTGTTAGAGAGACGGGTGTTGAAGAGACGGGTGTTAAAGAGACGGGTGTTAGACGGGTGTTAAAGAGACGGGTGTTGGAGTGACGGGTGTTGGAGAGACGGGTGTTAGAGAGACGGGTGTTGGAGTGACGGGTGTTGGAGTGACGGGTGTTGGAGTGACGGGTGTTGGAGTGACGGGTGTTGGAGTAACGGTTCAGCAACAAGCTCAAAATGGTTCGAGGACAAGGACCGTTTCAGTTTCAGTTTCAGTCTCAAGGAGGCGTCATTGCGTTGCGAGAATTCTATACACGCTACACCAGATCTGCTGGGCAGATGCCTGAAAGCAGCATAACCTAACACGCTACTCAGGCCTTGAGTTCGTGCAGATATAGTTTCGTTCGCATCAGAGTGGATTTCTTCCACATAATTTTGCCAGAGGACAACACTCTCGTTCCCATGAGTTCTTTATTTCTGTGGGCCAAGCACGTCTTGCACACGGGACCTCGGTTTATCGTCTCATACGAATGACTAGACGCTCAGTTTGATTTTCCAGTCAGTCAAACTGGGGAGAAAGGAGGAGAGCGGGAATCGAACCCAGACCCTCACGGACACTGTACTGGCAGTAAGTGTCTTAACCATTCTGCCACCTTCCTCTCAGGCATGGATCATACAGCCGGATGTCATTCCAATCAACGGATGCGTCTCTGATGACAAAGGTAAAAGACCCTTTAACCCTTCACGGCCGTTGGGGGCAGTGAATTCAAACCAGCTGTGATCAGGGAGTTACGTTGCTGGTCAGGCATCTGCCTGGCAGATGTGGTGTGGTGTCCGAACGAGTGACGCCTTCTTGAGAAACTAAAACGCTGACGAACGGAAAAGTGATGCACTGATCAATAAAACAGCGCATTTAGAAGTCGTTGCAGACCTCTACCCCGGAGACTGCCGAGGTTGATGATGATGTTGGAAAGGGCTGCTCTTGCAAGGATGACGACGGAGGACTGAGCCTGTGACTTGGTACGTCGTTTCTGTTCCCTCGTGTAAGTCTGCTTTTACTAGGATTCTTTCAGTCTACCTCTTACTGTTTTACTTTGACTATTACCACGATTCTTTCAGTCCACCTGTTTTACTTTGACTTTTACCACGATTCTTTCAGTCCACCTGTTTTACTTTGACTTTTACCACGATTCTTTCAGTCCACCTGTTTTACTTTGACTTTTACCACGATTCTTTCAGTCCACCTGTTTTACTTTGACTTTTACCAAGATTCTTTCAGTCCACCTGTTTTACCATGATACTTTCAGTCCACCTGTTTTACTTTTACTTTTACCAAGATTCTTTCAGTCCACCTGTTTTACCACGATTCTTTCAGTCCACCTGTTTTACTTTGACTTTTACCACGATTCTTTCAGTCCACCTGTTTTACTTTGACTTTTACCACGATTCTTTCAGTCCACCTGTTTTACTTTGACTTTTACCACGATTCTTTCAGTCCACCTGTTTTACTTTGACTTTTACCACGATTCTTTCAGTCCACCTGTTTTACTTTGACTTTTACCAAGATTCTTTCAGTCCACCTGTTTTACCATGATACTTTCAGTCCATCTGTTTTACTTTTACTTTTACCATGATTCTTTCAGTCGACCTGTTTTACTTTGACTTTTACCACGATTCTTTCAGTCCACCTGTTTTACTTTGACTTTTACCATGATACTTTCAGTCCACCTGCTTTACCTTGACTTTTACCATGATACTTTCAGTCCACCTGTTTTACTTTGACTTTTACCACGATTCTTTCAGTCCACCTGCTTTACTTTGACTTTTACCACGATTCTTTCAGTCCAGCTGTTTTACTTTGGCTTTTACCATGATACTTTCAGTCCACCTGCTTTACCTTGACTTTTACCATGATACTTTCAGTCTACCTGTTTTACTTTGACTTTTACCATGATACTTTCAGTCCACCTGTTTGACTTTTACCACGATTCTTTCAGTCTACCTATTTTACTTTGACTTTTACCAAGATTCTTTCAGTCCACCTGTTTTACTTTGGCTTTTACCATGATACTTTCAGTCCACCTGTTTTACTTTGGCTTTTACCATGATACTTTCAGTCCACCTGTTTTACTTTGACTTTAACCACGATTCTTTCAGTCCACCTGTTTTACTTTGACTTTTACCACGATTCTTTCAGTCCACCTGTTCTACTTTGACTTTTACCAAGATTCTTTCAGTCCACCTGTTTTACCATGATACTTTCAGTCCACCTGTTTTACTTTGACTTTTACCATGATACTTTCAGTCCACCTGTTTTACTTTGACTTTTACCATGATACTTTCAGTCCACCTGTTTTACTTTGACTTTTACCAAGATTCTTTCAGTCCACCTGTTTTACTTTGACTTTTACCATGATACTTTCAGTCCAGCTGTTTTTCTTTGACTTTTACCACGATTCTTTCAGTCCACCTGTTTTACTTTGACTTTTTCCACGATTCTTTCAGTCCACCTGTTTTACTTTGACTTTTACCAAGATTCTTTCAGTCCTCCTGTTTTACTTTGACTTTTGCCATGATACTTTCAGTCCACCTGTTTTACTTTGACTTTTACCATGATACTTTCAGTCTACCTGTTTTACTTTGACTTTTACCACGATTCTTTCAGTCCACCTGTTTTACTTTTACCACGATTCTTTCAGTCCACCTTTTTTTTTTTACTTTTACCACGATTCTTTCAGTCCACCTGTTTTACTTTTACCACGATTCTTTCAGTCCAGCTGTTTTACTTTGACTTTTACCACGATTCTTTCAGTCCACCTGTTTTATTTTTACCACGATTCTTTCAGTCAATCTGTTTTACTTTGACTTTTACCACGATTCTTTCAGTCCACCTGTTTTACTTTTACCACGATTCTTTCAGTCCATCTGTTTTACTTTGACTTTTACCACGATTCTTTCAGTCCACCTGTTTTACTTTGACTTTTACCAAGATTCTTTCAGTCCACCTGTTTTATTTTAACTTTTACCACGATTCTTTCAGTCCAGCTGTTTTACTTTGACTTTTACCACGATTCTTTCAGTCTACCTGTTTTACTTTGATTTTTACCAACACACTTTCAGTCCACCTGTTTCACTTTGACTTTTACCATGATACTTTCAGTCTACCTGTTTTACTTTGATTTTTACCAAGACACTTTCAGTCCACCTGTTTCACTTTGACTTTTACCATGATACTTTCAGTCCACCTGTTTTACTTTGACTTTTACCACGATTCTTTCAGTCCACCTGTTTTACTTTGACTTTTACCACGATTCTTTCAGTCCACCTGTTTTACTTTGACTTTTACCACGATTCTTTCAGTCCACCTGTTTTACTTTGACTTTTACCAAGATTCTTTCAGTCCACCTGTTTTACCATGATACTTTCAGTCCACCTGTTTTACTTTTACTTTTACCAAGATTCTTTCAGTCCACCTGTTTTACCATGATACTTTCAGTCCACCTGTTTTACTTTGACTTTTACCATGATTCTTTCAGTCCACCTGTTTTACTTTGACTTTTACCACGATTCTTTCAGTCCACCTGTTTTACTTTGACTTTTACCACGATTCTTTCAGTCCACCTGTTTTACTTTGACTTTTACCAAGATTCTTTCAGTCCACCTGTTTTACCATGATACTTTCAGTCCACCTGTTTTACTTTGACTTTTACCATGATTCTTTCAGTCCACCTGTTTTACTTTGACTTTTACCAAGATTCTTTCAGTCCACCTCTTTTACTTTGACTTTTACCACGATTCTTTCAGTCCAGCTGTTTTACTTTGGTTTTACCATGATACTTTCAGTCCACCTGCTTTACTTTGACTTTTACCATGATACTTTCAGTCTACCTGTTTTACTTTGACTTTTACCATGATACTTTCAGTCCACCTGTTTTACTTTTACCACGATTCTTTCAGTCTACCTATTTTACTTTGACTTTTACCAAGATTCTTTCAGTCCACCTGTTTTACTTTGACTTTTACCAAGATTCTTTCAGTCCACCTGTTTTACTTTGACTTTAACCACGATTCTTTCAGTCCACCTGTTTTACTTTGACTTTTACCACGATTCTTTCAGTCCACCTGTTTTACTTTGACTTTTACCAAGATTCTTTCAGTCCACCTGTTTTACCATGATACTTTCAGTCCACCTGTTTTACTTTGACTTTTACCATGATACTTTCAGTCCACCTGTTTTACTTTGACTTTTACCACGATTCTTTCAGTCCACCTGTTTTACTTTGACTTTTACCACGATTCTTTCAGTCCACCTGTTTTACTTTGACTTTTACCATGATACTTTCAGTCCAGCTGTTTTTCTTTGACTTTTACCACGATTCTTTCAGTCCACCTGTTTTACTTTGACTTTTACCACGATTCTTTCAGTCCACCTGTTTTACTTTGACTTTTACCAAGATTCTTTCAGTCCACCTGTTTTACTTTGACTTTTGCCATGATACTTTCAGTCCACCTGTTTTACTTTGACTTTTACCATGATACTTTCAGTCTACCTGTTTTACTTTGACTTTTACCACGATTCTTTCAGTCCACCTGTTTTACTTTTACCACGATTCTTTCAGTCCACCTTTTTTTTTTACTTTTACCACGATTCTTTCAGTCCACCTGTTTTACTTTTACCACGATTCTTTCAGTCCACCTGTTTTACTTGGACTTTTACCACGATTCTTTCAGTCTACCGGTTTTTCTTTTACCACGATTCTTTCAGTCCATCTGTTTTACTTTGACTTTTACCACGATTCTTTCAGTCCACCTGTTTTACTTTTACCACGATTCTTTCAGTCCATCTGTTTTACTTTGACTTTTACCATGATACTTTCAGTCCAGCTGTTTTACTTTGGCTTTTACCATGATACTTTCAGTCCACCTGTTTTACTTTGACTTTTACCAAGATTCTTTCAGTCCACCTGTTTTACTTTGACTTTTACCATGATACTTTCAGTCCACCTGTTTTACTTTAACTTTTACCACGATTCTTTCAGTCCAGCTGTTTTACTTTGACTTTTACCACGATTCTTTCAGTCTACCTGTTTTACTTTGATTTTTACCAACACACTTTCAGTCCACCTGTTTCACTTTGACTTTTACCATGATACTTTCAGTCTACCTGTTTTACTTTGATTTTTACCAAGACACTTTCAGTCCACCTGTTTCACTTTGACTTTTACCATGATACTTTCAGTCCACCTGTTTTACTTTAACTTTTACCACGATTCTTTCAGTCCAGCTGTTTTACTTTGACTTTTACCACGATTCTTTCAGTCCACCTTTTTTACTTTTACCACGATACTTTCAGTCGACCTGTTTTACTTTTACCACGATTCTTTCAGTCCAGCTGTTTTACTTTGACTTTTACCACGATTCTTTCAGTCCATCTGTTTTACTTTGACTTTTACCACGATTCTTTCAGTCCACCTGTTTTACTTTTACCACGATTCTTTCAGTCCATCTGTTTTACTTTGACTTTTACCATGATACTTTCAGTCCAGCTGTTTTACTTTGACTTTTACCAAGATTCTTTCAGTCCACCTCTTACCGATTTTTAACTGACATCGACATCGGGTCAGTCACTACCCAAAGCAATCCTCAGTATGCAGCCTTAGTTGACTATCTTATTCTACGTTTGATTTCATTGTGCTGTTTACGTGAACCTGTGACTTGACACATCGCTTTCTTTTCTTTTCTTTTTTTTCTTTTTTTTTTTTCTTTTTTTTTACCTCACGGAAGTCGACTTTTACCAAGATTCTTTTAGTCTTGCTCTTACTGATGATGGATGACGTTAGCACAAAACAACCCCCCTCCCCTCCCACCTCCCAGTATCCTCAGACTGCAACCTCAGTTAACTTTATTTCATTGAGCTGTTTACGTGAACCTGTGGCTTGATACATCGTTTTTTTCCCCTTTCCTTTGTTAATCTCATGTAAGTCGATTTTTGACACGATTCTTTTAGTCTTCCTCTTACTGATGATGTTTGACAGTACAAAACAATCCCCCCCTTACCCCCCCCCCCCCAACACACACCAACCCCCAACCAGCACCCCCCCTCCTCCCCCGACACACCCACCTTTCCTGTACATGAAGTAGGCCCCGTCGTCAGGCAGGTGTCGGCCCATGTAGTTCTCCTTCTTCCGCTCCCTCATCTTGTCGATGGCGCACGCGTCGCTCACCGCCTGCAGGAAGCTGACATCATGCGCCTTGCCCAGAAAGCGGGATAGTCTGGTCAGCTCTGCTATCGGGTCCTGTGGACATTTCACAGAGTTGTGTTGCTTATAGTCCAGCTCTGCTATCGGGTTCTGTGGACATTTCACAGTGTTGTGTTGCTTATAGTCCCTCTGCTATCGGGTTCTGTGGACATTTCACAGTGTTGTGTTGCTTATAGTCCATCTGCTATCGGGTTCTGTGGACATTTCACAGTGTTGTGTTGCTTATAGTCCATCTGCTATCAGGTTCTGTGGACATTTCACAGAGTTGTGTTGCTTATAGTCCCTCTGCTATCGGGTTCTGTGGACAGTTCACAGTGTTGTGTTGCTTATAGTCCATCTGCTATCAGGTTCTGTGGACATTTCACAGTGTTGTGTTGCTTATAGTCCATCTGCTATCAGGTTCTGTGGACATTTCACAGTGTTGTGTTGCTTATAGTCCAGCTCTGCTATCGGGTTCTGTGGACATTTCACAGTGTTGTGTTGCTTATAGTCCATCTGCTATCGGGTTCTGTGGACATTTCACAGTGTTGTGTTGCTTATAGTCCAGCTCTGCTATCGGGTTCTGTGGACATTTCACAGAGTTGTGTTGCTTATAGTCCCTCTACTATCGGGTTCTGTGGACATTTCACAGTGTTGTGTTGCTTATAGTCCCTCTACTATCGGGTTCTGTGGACATTTCACAGTGTTGTGTTGCTTATAGTCCCTCTACTATCGGGTTCTGTGGACATTTCACAGTGTTGTGTTGCTTATAGTCCCTCTGCTATCGGGTTCTGTGGACATTTCACAGAGTTGTGTTGCTTATAGTCCAGCTCTGCTATAGGGTTCTGTGGACATTTCACAGAGTTGTGTTGCTTATAGTCCAGCTCTGCTATCGGGTTCTGTGGACATTTCACAGTGTTGTGTTGCTTATAGTCCCTCTACTATCGGGTTCTGTGGACATTTCACAGTGTTGTGTTGCTTATAGTCCAGCTCTGCTATCGGGTTCCGTGGACAGTTCACAGTGTTGTGTTGCTTAGAGTCCAGCTCTGCTATCAGGTTCTGTGGACAGTTCACAGTGTTGTGTTGCTTATAGTCCCTCTACTATCGGCTTCTGTGGACATTTCACAGTGTTGTGTTGCTTATAGTCCCTCTGCTATCGGCTTCTGTGGACATTTCACAGAGTTGTGTTGCTTATAGTCCCTCTGCTATCGGGTTCTGTGGACATTTCACAGAGTTGTGTTGCTTATAGTCCCTCTGCTATCGGGTTCTGTGGACATTTCACAGTGTTGTGTTGCTTATAGTCCCTCTGCTATCGGGTTCTGTGGACATTTCACAGTGTTGTGTTGCTTATAGTCCAGCTCTGCTATCGGGTTCTGTGGACATTTCACAGTGTTGTGTTGCTTATAGTCCCTCTACTGTTGGGTTCTGTGGACATTTCACAGAGTTGTGTTGCTTATAGTCCAGCTCTGCTATAGGGTCCTGTGGACATTTCACAGTGTTGTGTTGCTTATAGTCCAGCTGTCCTATCGGGTTCTGTGGACATTTCACAGTGTTGTGTTGCTTATAGTCCAGCTGTACTATCGGGTTCTGTGGACATTTCACAGAGTTGTTTTATTTATAGTCAAGCTGTGCACACACACACACACACACACACACACACACACACACACACACACACACACACACACACCAAAAACGAAGAAAAAAAGAAAACCAACCAACCAACCAACCAAACAAAAACAAACAAAAAACCAAAAAACCGAAACTGGAGAAATACTTGAACACTGCAGTGGGTTGGGGAAATCATTCCAGCGAACTGCTATACAGGCGGATAGCCAGCAGGACGCCGATCTTATTTCCACAGCCGAAGCCCTTCTCAAGCGATTTTCTTGGATTTAATTATATATATATATATATATATATATATATATATATATATATATATATATATATATATATGCTATCTTGTCGTTCACAAACCACCTTTCCTCGTATTTTTATGAGGACGTTAACCCTTTACCATACGAACGGCGAAAGAGACGACGTTAACAGCGTTTCAACCCTATTACCATCATCAAAATATTACCAGCGGAAGGTTCTTACACTGAAGAGGTGAATGTTGACAAAGAATACCACAATTCTGACGACGGAAGCTAAAGGTTGGGTCATTGAGACACCCACTGGACATCCGAGGGGTCTGTGTAGAGGAGAAGAGAGGACTGGCCGTACTGAGTGAGTTAATTAAGTTTACGGTCCGATTGTCCCATTCCATCCACGGTCGTGAACTGAGTGCCGTCGTGTCCACGCACTTGGCTCTCCCATGGCACGGTGATCAGCTCTGCCCGCGTGTTGACAATGACAGTGACAATGACAATGACAGTGACAGTGACAATGACAGTGACAGTGACAGTGACAATGACAATGACAGTGAGCTTATTCCCATCAACTCTTTTGAGTCAAAGAGAAACAAGGAAACATGACAAAAACAGGATGACGGCCACAGAGGAAGAGCGAAGATATTTTAAACGGAAGAAACAAAAAGGGGAGATAATACAAATGAGGAAAAATATCAAATGAAAAGGCTAAATGTAATCACCAGTCTGATACATTGCAATAGGAATAGCGAAAGCAATACTCCATAGACAAATGCACAGATCACAACTTAGAATTACAATAATTGTGAGTGAAGTGACAGGTTCGGCTCTGGGTTAGCTGGAGCATAGCAATAACAATGACATGGTGTAACAAAATAAAATACACAATAATTTGTTAATTTAGCACCCATTTGCCAGTAATACTGGAATTGGTTTGATATATACAGGAGAGAAAAAGCCATATAGAAAATATGATCATGCACTTACAAATGGATATGTGCAGAATGCAGTGTCAAAATTAACACATGTCATTGTTCTAATTCCTGTTCAACAAGTACAGTTAAGGCATAAGTGGTAAAGAGTCCAGACTGAGACTGACTCCTTGCGAAACACATTAAAACCTTATTTAATGAATTTAGCAAAAATTAGCAACTTTTTCTTACTACTAATAGACATTAATGTTGCATATTTGTGGAAGTTGGGACGTGTTCTGTGATGATGGAGTCTCCCGTCGGTCCGACGGATGAGTAGGCAGGCAGGCTTATCTGTCGGTGTGTGTCCTCATATGGGAGAAGAGGCCGATTCTGGATGCGCAGCACTTCCCACAGGTGTTGCAAGGGAAAACGTCTCCAGAAGTTGAGCCCTGCTTCCTTCGCTCACGCTTCTCCATAATGGCCAGCATTCTCTTGTTTTCAAACGTCCTTATGCCACTAGAGCACAGCATCCTCAGCGACAGCGGTCAAGGGCATCAGTTTCCCAGGAAGCGATGTCTATGTCACAGGCTTTGAGGTTTGTCTTCAAGGTGTCCTTGAAGCGCTTGCAGGGTCTTCCAAGTTCACGGTGGCCTTCCTTCAGCTGGCCATACAAAAGCATCTTCAGAATCCTGCTGTCTGTCATGCGGACAACGTGTCCTGTCCAGCGTAGCTGGCACTGGATCAGCAGGCTTTCGATGCTGGGCAGGCCGCTCCTCTCTAGGACCTGGAGGTTGGAGACCCTGTCTTGCCACTTTATGCCGAGGATCTTTCGTAGGCATCTCTGGTGAAACTGCTCAAGTTGTTGAATGTGACGGCGATACGTCGTCCATGTTTCACAGCAGTACAACAAGGTGGTCAGCACAACAGCTCTGTAGGTTTTCATCTTGGTGCCGAGCCTGATGCCTTTGTTGTTCCACTGCCTGTTGTTGAGTCTGCCAAAGGCGGAGCTGGCCGTTGGCGATGCGCAGCGTCACTTCTGCATCAAGGGCTCCGTTGCTGCATAGGACGCTGCCCAGGTAGCAAAACTTGTCGACTGACTTGATCTCTGTGTTATTGGTCTTGATTGCAGGTGGGGGGGGGGGTGGGGGGGCGTTCTGTGATCTAGCCGGTTGGTACATAGACTCGGTCTTGCTGAGGCTGATGGTGAGTCCAAAGCGCCTGCAGGAGGTTGAAAACCTGTCCATAATGAACTGCATGTCCTCATGGGTGTGTGCAGCAAGCGCACAGTCATCAGCGAAGAGCAACTCTCTCATCAGTGCCTCAAACACCCTGGACCTGGCATGAAGTCGCCGCAAGTTGAAAAGTTTGCCATCTGTGCGAAACTGAATGTAGATGCCCCGGTCACAGTCTTGGAAGGCGTCAATCAGCATGGCAGAGAAGAGAATGGAGAACAGTGTGGGTGCCAAGACGCAGCCCTGCTTCACTCCATTTACCACAGGGAACGGATCCGACATGTCAGTATTTTCCTGTACTCTCGCTTGCATGCCATCGTGGAAAGACGCAATCAGCTGGATTAGG
>NC_134904.1:16292979-16337979 GCF_041734735.1 Babylonia areolata | reverse complement strand
CAAAGAAAAACAGTATGGGTGAGATGAGTTCACATCATATCAAATGAGGAATTAAAAAAAAGAAAAAGAAAAAAAAGCTTCAACCACATACCAGAATGTCCCAAACAGGAACCAAACAAAGAAAGTGAAATAAAATCATAATGGGCTAGGCTAATGTTTTCATCAAAACTTTGTTTTATTTCTATTTTGTAGAAGCTTAAGTTGCGTTCTACTGAAATTATTGAGCGTAAAAAAAAAACAAAAAAACGCCTGTCGTTTTCACACACACAAGAAAGACAGGCTTCCTGCTTGTATCATATAAGCCAAATCCTGGTCGATAGGTGTTAAGAGGATCCCAGTGGGCAGGTAACTGGCTTGTCCTGGTCAATAGATGTTGGGCGTATCCTGTCCTGTCACCTAGCAAACTTTACACATCCAACTTGGACGTTCATGCTCAGTGTTCTTACTGACTGACTGACTGACTGAAACCATTTATTGTCAGATTAACTGTTTGTTGTACTGACATTTTCGCAACCATTTCAATAAAATATTAACTGAGCAACACAAGGAAATTCTGATTTCTCACTTCGCCCATCCACACACACACACACACACACACACACACACACACACACACAGAAGACAAAGTGGATGAGCAGGGGGTGAGGGTGGGGCTGGTGGTGGATCGGATCTGGACTAAAATCTGCCTTCAATTTTCTTGCCCTGACAAAACAAAGTCCTACCACTGCGGCGAAATGCTTTGTCAAGAACAGTGTCATTCCTATAGGATCGTCTTCACTGTTTCTGTGTACCTCCACCCTGTACCATCTCACCAGCCTCGGTCGCCACTTAGTGGAGCGGAAAGGAAGGGGAGATTGTGGCGTTTGAATCCAGTCGAGCAACATCGAGCATGTATGACGCGGATAAAGCTTTGCCAGTCTTCACCACTTGGCACGTAAATGAAAGTCTGAAGTGGGACAAAAGGCCTGACCAGTATATCTGGTGCGCAGCGCATATGGATCAGTCCGCACGATTTCATACCTCCTTGAAAATGAAACTCAAGCGGAACGGAAACGACAGCTTGAACGAGCATGGAAGTGCACGTGCTCGCATGCGCGCGCGCACACACACGCACACAGACACACACACAAAGACACACACATAGGTTGTTTTTTTTCTATATGTAACACACACACACGCGCGCGCGCGCGCGCGCGCACGCACACACACTTTCACTTGCTCGCATGCGTACACAGTAGTCCCCCCCGCCCCCTCCACGCACTCGATTTTTTTCCTACCCTCGTCTAATATCATTTACAGTGAAAAGACGTTAAACTAAAGAACGAACACACACACACACACACACACTCTCTCTCTCTCTCTCTCTCTCTCTCTCTCTCTCACTCACACACACACACACACACACACACACACACACACACACACACACACGTGCGTGTGTATTTTTCGAATTATATATATATATATATATATATATCATATTATATATATATATATATAATTAAATACCGTCGAACAGACTGTCAATAACTATGTGTTAAGTTTTTCTCCGGTACATACCCCTGCTCCATGGTCCAGTGTCTGCACCGACAGTCACCCAATGACAGTCAGCGTGATCTGTCTCGACACTTGCACACACCTTATCACGTACACGTACATACATACATACATACATACATAACACGCCCGTGCAAAAGGACGTTTTATTCGCATAGGCCGTGTCGTGTCCTGAATCTTTTAAAACGACACACACACACACACACACACACACACACACACAGAGAAACCGGGGTGAGTGGATGTGAAGGTCAAATTGAAATGCGTGTTATCTCATCCGCATTTATCTGCCCAGTCGATTCCTGGTCACGTTTTATAAAAAGAAACAACAACAAAAAAACAACAACAAAAAAACAACTGTGACCCAAATGTTCAAGCATGAAATGCAAAACCCAGGCAGACACAGATTCATACTGTAGACAAGTCAGTTATTACCACAGTGATGACAATGGACAAGAGATGCAAAGCCTTCAAGACTTGATAACTACTCAATCCCAACAAAACTGAACGAGGCCACATCAAAGAGTTCACGGCCTCATCAAAAAAAAAAAAAAAAAAAAAAAAAAAAGCTTGGCTGGAGAAACTGGACTCCTAGTTTTCAAGGTAGTCTCCCCTCACACAACGTGTGAGAAATCGTGGGAAGTCCCCCTTATTTTCATCAAAAATGTTTCCTTTATCATCGGAGCTGGTTTCTTGTCTTTTCCCAATGCAGATCTTAGAGAAAAATGAAGAGGGATGGAAAGAAAAGAGAGGCGACAACAACGATGATATTGATGAGGGATGGAAAGAAAAGAGAGGCGACAACAACGATGATATTGATGAGGGATGGAAAGAAAAGAGGGGGGCGACAACAACGATGATATTGATGAGGGATGGAAAGAAAAGAGAGGCGACAACAACGATGATATTGATGAGGGATGGAAAGAAAAGAGGGGGGCGACAACAACGATGATATTGATGAGGGATGGAAAGAAAAGAGGGGGGCGACAACAACGATGATATTGATGAGGGATGGAAAGAAAAGAGGGGGGCGACAACAACGATGATATTGATGAGGGATGGAAAGAAAAGAGGGGGGCGACAACAACGATGATATTGATGAGGGATGGAAAGAAAAGAGGGGGGCGACAACAACGATGATATTGATGAGGGATGGAAAGAAAAGAGGGGCGACAACAACGATGATATTGATGAGGGATGGAAAGAAAAGAGAGGCGACAACAACGATGATATTGATGAGGGATGGAAAGAAAAGAGGGGGGCGACAACAACGATGATAATGATGAGGGATGGAAAGAAAAGAGAGGCGACAACAACGATGATAATGATGAGGGATGGAAAGAAAAGAGAGGCGACAACAACGATGATATTGATGAGGGATGGAAAGAAAAGGGGGGCGACAACAACGATGATATTGATGAGGGATGGAAAGAAAACAGAGGCGACAACAACGATGATAATGATGAGGGATGGAAAGAAAAGAGGGGCGACAACAACGATGATATTGATGAGGGATGGAAAGAAAAGAGGGGGGCGACAACAACGATGATATTGATGAGGGATGGAAAGAAAAGAGAGGCGACAACAACGATGATATTGATGAGGGATGGAAAGAAAAGAGGGGGGCGACAACAACGATGATAATGATGAGGGATGGAAAGAAAAGAGAGGCGACAACAACGATGATAATGATGAGGGATGGAAAGAAAAGAGGGGCGACAACAACGATGATATTGATGAGGGATGGAAAGAAAAGAGGGGCGACAACAACGATGATATTGATGAGGGATGGAAAGAAAAGAGGGGGGCGACAACAACGATGATATTGATGAGGGATGGAAAGAAAAGGGGGGCGACAACAACGATGATATTGATGAGGGATGGAAAGAAAAGGGGGGGGCGACAACAACGATGATATTGATGAGGGATGGAAAGAAAAGAGGGGGGCGACAACAACGATGATATTGATGAGGGATGGAAAGAAAAGAGGGGGGCGACAACAACGATGATATTGATGAGGGATGGAAAGAAAAGGGGGGCGACAACAACGATGATATTGATAATGACAGTGGCGTTAGTGAAGACATCAACAGTAATGACTCTGAAACACATCTAGTTATTGTATCTCAACATAAGATGGATCACTGCCATGCATCGACTTCCAATTCAACATCGGAATCAATAGCAAACAACGAAAGTAAGGCAATGTGTATAACTCAAACATAACTATAATGAAATATAATATGATATAATGTAATATAATAAGACTTGAACCGAATTTTTCTCGATGGATGCTGGGAATAAAGTCAAAATGATTCAACTTTCTACATAAATGTGATAGAAAAAAAAAGTTTTACAATGCATTACCCTCACATAGGGAGCGTGAAAACTGGACCAAATAAGTTTGATGTTTGTTATGATGCAACCTTTTCTGTCACATTTGTCTAGAATGTTCTTCATGTCATGATTGCTCATTTGTTCAACTGTTTGTGTCAGCACCCTTTCGCATGCAAGACTGCACTTAAAATAAATCTCAAAAGAGATTATCAGTTTCATAGAAGACACTTAGAACGTGAAAATATTATTTTCAAAACAGAGTGAAAGAAATGAACAAATCAACCAGTCAAGTTCACACACACACACACACACACACACACACACACACACACACACACACACAATCACTCACTTCGCCCATCCACCCACTCACTCACTGACATGCACATACATTCACACTTTTTTTTAAAAAACCAGTACTATGTATCACCTTCATCGTCTATTGTTCATGTCTTCGCCAACGCCACTGTCATTATCGTGAATTTCGTTGTCATTGTCGTTGCCCCCTCCCCTCCCCCTCCCCCCTATTTCTCGTTTCTTTTTCTCTATCATTTTTCTCTTAGATTTGCATTCGGAAAAGACAAGAACCCAGCTCTGATGACAAAGGAAATATTTTGGATAAAAATAAGGGGCACCCCCAGCGATTTGTCGCAACTGATGGAAAACGTGAGAGGGGAACGACCACGATTTCTCTCAATCCCACGATTTTCCTCAAAGTGAGAGGTTACAACCCCTGCTCGGAGCTTTCCTCGGTGTTTTTCTTTGATGGTTTCTTCAAGCTGACGCAGTTCCGAGGCATAGGAATCTCCTGTGATGCAGGTTGTCAATCATCATGATTCCCTCGCAGTCCCAGAAAACAGAAGCCATGCCCTTTCCAACAGATGCCACCTGTTGGGAGGTGGGGGGAAGGGGGGAGGGAGAGAACCAAGTTGCTTCCATAACTCGCTTTGCTTTTTTTTCTTTTCTTTTTTTTTGTTATCCAGGCCCAAAGTTGTGAACCCATGTTTCATCTTGGTTGACAATTCTCCCAAAGGAAATCGGTGGGTACTGCCTGAAAACGGGTAAGCCAGAAGATCCCCTGGAGTTCCATGTCTAACCAGCTTCTGATCTGGCGTCGGCATTCTGGGCACCCATCTTGCAGACAGCTTTCTCATCCCTTAGATGTCTGTCAATGCCGTCTGCACTGATCCATAGCTGATGCCCACAGTGTTGGCTGTTCGTGAAATAAACAAACACGTGTCATCCAAGACCATGCAGTGAATGGCTTCCACACATCCTAATGTTGGTAAAACATTACTTACTCTGTAATGACATGTCAGGTAAGGATATGTTCAGGGTTGCTATTTTGTTCAGAAATGTGCGTGACAATTACCTCTGGTATAATTGGTTTTAAAAGCATTTGTTTTTCCATCTACAGACAATTAAGGGATGCGTATTCTTCCCTTTTATGTAGGAGAAGAAGAAAAAAAAGAGAAAAAAGACAACCACACCGCAACCTCGTATCCTAATTTGACCTGAGTCCAGGAATAGAAAGAGATCCCAAAGGGGAAAATGTCAAAGAAATGCAGTCGAAGCCGCTTATAAATGGAGTGGAGTGGAGTGATGGCCTAGAGGTAACGCGTCCGCCTCGGAAAGGAGAGAATCTGAGCGCGCTGGTTCGAATCACGGCTCAGCCGCCGATATTTTCTCCCCCTCCATTAGACTTTGAGTGGTGGTCTGGATGCTAGTCATTCGGGATGAGACGATAAACCGAGGTCCCGTGTGCAGCATGCACTTTGCGCACGTAAAAGAACCCACGGCAACAAAAGGGTTGTTCCTGGCAAATTCTGTAGAAAAATCCACTCCGATAGGAAAAACAAATGAAACTGCGCGCAGGTAAAAAATACAAAACAAACAAACAAACAAAAAAATGGGTGGCGCTGTAGCGCAGCGACGCGCTCTCGCTGGGGAGAGCAGCCCGAATTTCACACAAAGAAAGCTGTTGTGATAAAATGAAATACAAATACAAATAAATGAATTGATAAATCACAGAAAGTTTTGACACTCTTTTGTCCATTCCCCGAGGGGATTGTTGATCTGTTTGTACGTGCTGAAGTGCATTATCCGCCTGATCTACAGTAATGGAATCTACAGTTTGCCAACAAGTTTCATGGATTGGCGTCAAACGATAGAGTAATATGACAGCAGAGCAAGCCAAACGCTGATATGTTTTCGCTTTTTTTTATTCTTTTTTTTACCATTCGACATCTGATGAACTTTTCGTCACTAAAATTAGCCGCAGAATGTTTCTAGCTTTGCAACAAGATGCTACTTGACTATGTAGAGGTGATGGTTTGCAATGCAGAGAAAACACAACTGCCGATGACGTCAAAATGCTGAAATGAGTACCTCGTGCTGTAAGTATCAACGACCCCATTTTGATATGTTAAAGTCGAATATTTTCTGTGGTTATCTCAATCACTTTAATTTCTTTTTGCTTTTTCCCCCTTAGTTCGTGCTTTTATTTCGTTGCTTTCCTACACTATCGGAGAGATGCGTACAAACACACACACACACACGCACACACACACACACACGCACACACCCACACACTTTTCATCATTTTTGCTTTTTTCCCTTAGTTCGTGTTTTTATTTCGTTGCTTTTCTGCACTATTAGATACACACACACACACACACACACACACACACCAAAATATTAAAAAAAAACGCCCGCGCAGACAAAGGCATAGAAAAAGATACAGATGCAAATTCCTTCAGAAAGAGAGGTCTGACGTATAACAACAAACAAACAAAAAATGTTTTGACGTCATTAACAAAACTTGACTTTGATGATTACGTAAGTATCTGCCACTGCTATGCTGGACCCAGAAAAAATGGCCCGCTTTACTTTTGCTGGTAAGTGTTAAGCTTCTTATTCGGTAATGTCCTGTTTTAGAATCCCAAATTCTGGGACCTATTTTAAACAACAAAAAAAAGTTTTTAGTGCAATTCTGCAGTGCAGCATATGAGAAATGACAGAAATGCACATTTCTTTACTAACAGAGTAACAAATGTTTGGAATATATTTGTCACAAGGTGTTGTTTCCGCAGGAACAGTGAATACATTTAAGAATGATCTTGACATTCATTTACAGAATTTTAAATACAAAACTCATCTAGATCTAGATATTTCTTGATTTTTCAAGCATTGCGCACTCAATGTTGAAAAATGCACACTCACTATCTTCCACAATCTTTGCCAAATCATGTTGAAAGGTTCAATATGATGATATGGATGAAACTGGTGATGAAAAAACATAATCCTATTAGATCAGTAAATTATGCAGAGGCTATTTCGAGAGGACAGCTCGAATCCAAACACACACACACACACACACACACACACACATTTTCAAAAGAAGAAGCTAATCTGAGTTCACAAAAAAGATTTTGCTAAAAGATCTAAGACGATACAGTCTATGACATCCATTAATACATTTGCATCAGATATCATTAGTGCTACGAAATCAAAAGACAAGCAAATTGCAAAAGTACCTACTTTTTCACCAGTCCCTGAATGGGAGCAGTGTAAAGCTACCTTTGACATGGATTATACAGATTTATCCAAGAACCAGTCACCATTTTTGTTAAAACCTGAAGTGCTCTCACATATAGAAGATCAGTATTTAAATTATCTGAAAAATATACACAGACGGATCTGTTCTAGAAGATGGTAATTCAGGAGCGGTTTTTGTAATTCCTTCATTTAGAATAGAAAAAATATACTATATTGGTAGACAATATTCCATTTTCACAGCTGAACTTATAGCCATACTTATGGCCTTAAATTATATTTCAGACATTCCGAAAACTGTAAGTGAAATTTTATTATGTGTAGACTCAAAGTCAGTATTACAAACTATAGAATCTCCAAATTAAAAAAAAAAGAAAAGCGAATTGAGATGACAATGGAAATAAAACATATTATTCACCAACTGACAAAACAGGGCATTAAAATAACTTTCTGTTGGGCACCTTCGCACTGTGGAATATCTTCAAATGAGTGGGTAGACCAAGCAGCTAGAAGAGCAGCACGTAATTTCGGGGGGCTGCCCAGTTTGTCACAGGCCCAGTTTGTCACAGTGGGTACACTACTTGCTACCTCCATGCTACCCTATCTTCGGCCTCTCCCTCTCTCTCTCTCGTTCTTTTTTTCTTTTTCTTTCTTTCTCTTTTCTTACGTATTTTGGTAGCAGAAGTATCCTCCTCTTCTCCAACTTCTTTTAGAAACGTTTCTAACAGGTTTGGCCGCGCCATGATGCTTGAAAGTGCTGTTTGTCGGTCGCTTACGATTCCCAGAAACTCTGTTTTCGGTTTACATGATCGCTGCACACAAACTAAAGAGAAACTGAAAGTCTGTTCCTGTAATCCAAAATGGCGGCACACCTCTTTCACAGTGGAAAAGGCAAAGTGCTTGAGAAAGATGGCTATACCTACACATTCCCCAGGACAACAAATGATGTTATGCAGTGGAGGTGCACACGAAGAAGTACCTGTTCAGCCATCCTGAGGACTTTTTTATTCAATAGAGAGGAAGAGAATCCACGGATTCGAGTGGTTAACGAGCAGGGTCACAATCACCCGTGCGAACAGAAACGCGTTACCAAACTGCGCTTCATGGAAAACCTACGTGCTGAAACCAGAGAAGATTGCACAAGGACAGTGAAGCGACTCTATGATGCTGGGATTGCACGGGAGCATCGCCTTGCAGCTCAGGAAGGTGGTGGCAGACCAGATCTACCAACTTTTCCATCTGTGACAAACTGGGCCTGTGACAAACTGGGTCTGTGACAAACTGGGCCTGTGACAAACTGGCATGCTTAATTTCGAAGGCGCAGTACAACTTGACATCCAGTTAGATCTACATGAATGCATTAGCTGTATAGAAAATGTATCTAGAAATCGATTCAAGAAATTACTTATAGATTCAAATAATCAATATTACCAATGTTTTGTAAACACAAAGAATGTAGTTAATCCCAAACATTTTCTAAATTCGACACCAGCAGCACATTCAAGACAAATTACAAGTCTAATGTATAGACTTCGTTTAAATGCCTTTCGTACAAAATTTTCTAAAAATATAAAATGTATATGCGGTAAGCAAATAACTGTAATCCATCTACTCATTCATTGTCCGAGCATAAGACAGTTACTTCCGAAAGATGTAGTTGATGACTTTTCTTCCAATATTTCATTAGCCACTGAAAAGATTTTGAATGATTATTCATTGCTTAGAATGTTTTCAGAAATTTTAAACTCCAGTCCAGTTGGTATCCTCCTTTGATGTATTATATTTATATTTACATTGTTGTAGGTTAATACTTGTTGATATGCATATACATATTCTCCTTCCCATGGCAATTCATTCAATACACACTAAAACCTCTTTAGACTTTTTCTTATAATATACATTTCCTCTGATACATAACATGAACTTCTTTTTTCTTCTTCTTTTTTTTAACACTAATATTCATATGCATTCCCTTTCTTTTATACACTGCTTTACTCCTTTCCGTCTAAAAACACTTTTAGTGAATAGACGTTAAACTGAAGAAAACACACACACACACACACACACACACACACACACACACACAAAATAAAAAAACAACCTTTTCTCTATTTGTTTGATGAACCCTAACGGGTTATTCTCCTGGACGTCACTTAACCTGTGCCTTACTGAAGGTCAGCCCTGCACTCAGTCTTTGCCATAACGTCCACAGTTCAAAAATGAACTGAACCGTTCTACTTTCACACCTTGACACACCTACGACATACCCGACCCCACCCCCGCCCACCCACCCCCACAAATTCAAAATGAAAAAAATAAATAAATAACGCACTGTCTTTCAAAACGTCAGAAGAAGTGATAGGGCAGTTATTTTTCTGCAATGTCCACAATTTTCCCCTCAAGACGGAATGAGTCGTGTTCACAATAAGGCATGGATCTTCTTCACTCCGCCAGTCACACAGAGGAGTGGAGGGGAAGAAACGCGGATACAGCCTATTTTTCTTGAGCATAAAGCAAATCCATCCTTGTACACTGCACACGATAATGTCCGTAACAGTTGAACACTCCAATTGATGGTCGTTAACTCTCTCCATACGAACGGCGAAAGAGACGACGTTAACAGCCGTTTCACCCCAATTACCACCATCAAAATATTGCAAGCGGAAGGCTCTTATACTGAAGAGGTGAATGTTGACAAACAATACCACAATTCTGACGACGGAAGCTAAAGGTTGGGTCATTGAGACACCCACTGGACATCCGAGTGGTCTGTGTAGAGGAGAAGAGAGGACTGGCCGTACTGAGTGAGTTAACGCACAACACAACCAGCTCTGCACAGTCGTAGATGTATGCTAAGCTAACACAGTGAACACAAATCAACCACGGTAGCAAGCAATGTGTAAACATCTTATACCACCTGGTCAGCGCTCAAGGAGTTAAGGGTTTATCAGTCATCCAGGTCAACAGAAATGAATTGGGTGGAGGTGGGGTGGGGGAGTGGCATGCGTGCTCCTCACAATACTGGGACAGAGACAACAGCCACTTAACGGGAACGCACCACTAGCCCAGCGACGGCAGACAGGGGTGCCAGACCAGGTACTTGGTGGCAGCACCACAATAAGAAGGAGATGAACAAGGCTGTGCTCCTTGCATCGCTATGGAGGGTTGGTGAATGTGCGACAGCCATGACACAGAAACAAAAACGTTCCATCAGCTACAGGACACAAGCTTCATTGAAGCGAGAATTAAAATGCAAAGTTGCGTGTCTCTGCTATTCTGCTTTCCACTCCGCAGGACCTACATATCTTTCTGACCTTATCAGGTGTTTACGCTCCTTCAAGAAATCTCCGCTCTTCCTCTGACTGTAACCTTTTGAAACTTCCTCGTGTCAATACAAGAACCTATGGTGAACGTTCTTTCTTCTTTGCTGCTCCTCAGATCTGGAACAACCTTCCGCATCATATCCGTGCATCTGATTCTATTTCTGCTTTTCGCTCATCACTAAAAGCTCATCTATTAAAAACCTATCTATAAGTACTCTCCGTTTCCTTGTTCTCCAGCACCACCCAAGTCAGCTCACTTTGGATGTATGTAGAGTGGGAAAGGGAGAGTGTGAGTGGGGGGTAGGGGGAGGGTATTTTGAGAAAGAGTGGTCATGAATGTTTTATGTAATTTGTAATATTTTTCTTTCATGTAAAGCGCCCTGAACTCTTAGAGAGAAAGGACGCTATACAAACGTACATTATTATTATTATTATTAATATTAAGACCCAACGACAGCTGGACCTTTTTACCAGAAGATCTAAATTCTAGCTGAACCAGCTCCCACTCCTCAAAGCACGTCTTCTCACATGGAGGACCTGAGGAAAAAGTGATGACAGGACAGTATACAAAATGGCAGTTGAGCAAAAGGGAATTCCAATCCCCGTGGGCCATATTCAAGAGACCATCATGCCTTCGGGTAAATGTGCACCTGCAGGTGATCTACCTGAGGCAAGACAAACTGCCCGAGGGTGAGCAATAACCTGTATTCAGGAACACAAGAGCCTACCCACGGGTCTACAAACCCGAAGGTTGCCAAGGGTGACTGCCCACGAAGCAGAGGTAATTACGGCGGATCCTTTTGTAGCTTTGTTTTTGAGGGGAAAACAGGAGTGCTTTGCGGATAGCACGTGTGTTGCGAACTCTCTCGACAAAGCCCTGAACTGCGGTGCAGTGAGAAGAAAAACGGAGAGCATGCGCAGAAGGGAATCACCAGATTTTCTATTTACAGGAGGGGGGTTCGCTGCCTGTGCTCACCACATGAAGATAACCTTAACCTTTACGTTAAAGCAAACCTGCGGGTCCGTGCCATGTCAAAAGATAACTTGCCTGAAGGCAAAATGAATACCTTGAATATGGCCCCTGAGCGCCACATGCGTAAAAACATACCTTGCACGGCTGTGTGCAGCAAAACCCAACTCAACTTGAGAAACACATCACCTACTGTCCATCCAATGGGCACTAGTTTAGCTTTCCTTCAACATATCTCACATTACTGACACAAACTCTTTGCATTGCCAAACGGGGTTTCTTCACAGGAAAAAGTACCTGAAGGTTGCGATCAAAATTTGCTACAGCAGATTCAGTTACGTCAGGTCGTCACACACACATACACACATGCACGCACACACACACACATATTGACACAGTTTTCTTTCTCTGTGGCATGAGTTTTTAAATGACACATTGATGGTGGCATGTTGCAGTTACCAGTATTACCCTCTGTGGACTAATCCAGGTGGTATTCACTCTATATGGCAAAGACTCTGGTATGTATTGACCATACTGTTTTAACGTCCACTGCATTCCAATTCAGTACTGTCCAATTTGATCCAGTCTAGTGCTGCCCAGTCCCGTTTATTCCATTGTAGTTTTGTATATTTCTATCCAGTCCAGTGCTGCCCAGTCCGGTTTATTCCATCCTAGTTTAGTCTGTTCCTGTTCAGTCCAGTCCTGCCCAGTCCGGTTTATTCCCATCCTAGTTTAGACTGTTCCTGTTCAGTCTAGTCCTGCCCAGTCCGGTTTATTCCCATCCTAGTTTAGTCTGTTCCTGTTCAGTCTAGTCCTGCTCAGTCTGGTTTATTCCATCCTTGTTTAGTCTGTTCCTGTTCAGTCTAGTTTCTCTGTCTCTGTCTCTGTCTCTCTCTCTCTCTCTCTCTCTCTCTCTCTCTGACCGCTTCGTTTAGGACTATGGCCTTTAAGTTTTTTATGAATAAACCAATTCATTTAATTAAATCTCTCTCTTCTTTCTCTGTCTGTCTGTCTCTCTGTTCTTTCTCTTTTTGTCTGTCTCTCTCTTTCTCTCTTTATCTCTGCATAAGTGTGCATGTGTGTGTGCATATGTGTGAGTGTGTGCATGTGTGTGTGTTCGCGCGCGTGTTGTGAGTGTGTGTGTGTGTGTGCGTGTGTGCGTGTTTGCTTGTTGCTTGTTTTTGCAGTCATCGGGGACATATTCGGCACCCATTTCGTCTTACCCCAGCCTGAATGCTTGAGGAACACTTACTACAAGCTACAGTTGCTGCCCCGTTGGTTTGACCCAGTTGTCGTGACCATCAAGTTCCGGACTATTACGTCGGACGCGGCGAAAGCCGAGGACATGCAGACCGCGGAGAAGACGTACTACGGGTTATTGAAGGATGGCACAGAATCCACCTTCTTCATACCCTGCCATCTCTTCAACCTAGACGAGATAGAGCACTATGGTATGTGTCAATGGGCACTAACACACTGATAAGTCTCGTGTCTTCGGTACAGTGGGGATTTATGTTCCGTGTGTTTGTGACATTCCCCGTCTGAAGACGGTAGTATAGGGTGATACATATGTCCCGACTCTTTCGGTATAATGATATTGTGTCCCGTCTAGAGACGGTGTAGTGATATGTCTTATCCAGAGATGGTGTTGTGATGATATGTCCTGTCTAGAGACGATATCATGATATGTCTAGTCTAGAGACGGTATCATGATATGTCCCGACCATTCGGTACAGTGATATGCCCCGTCTAGAGACGGTATTGTGATATGTCCCGTATAGAGACTATAGTGATATCCCGACCCTTCGGTATAGTGATATGTCCCGTATAGAGACAGTATAGTGATATGCCCCGTCTGGAGACGGTATTGTGATATGTCCCGTATAGAGACTATAGTGATATCCCGACCCTTCGGTATAGTGATATGTCCCGTATAGAGACAGTATAGTGATATGCCCCGTCTGGAGACGGTATTGTGATATGTCCTGTATAGAGACTATAGTGATATCCCGACCCTTCGGTATAGTGATATGTCCCGTATAGAGACAGTATAGTGATATGCCCCGTCTGGAGACGGTATTGTGATATGTCCTGTATAGAGACTATAGTGATATCCCGACCCTTCGGTATAGTGATATGTCCCGTATAGAGACAGTATAGTGATATGCCCCGTCTGGAGACGGTATTGTGATATGTCCTGTATAGAGACTATAGTGATATCCCGACCCTTCGGTATAGTGATATGTCCCGTATAGAGACAGTATAGTGATATGCCCCGTCTGGAGACGGCATAGTGATATGTCCCAACCCTTCGGTATGGTGATACGTCCCATTTAGAGACGGTACAGTGATATGTCCTGTCTTTTCGGTACCGGGACACATGTCCCGTCTTTTTAGTACAGTGATATGTCCTGTCTTTTCAGTACAGTGGTATGTCATGTCTAGAGACGGTATAGTGATATGTCCCGTTTGCAGATGTGATATGTCCCAACCCTTCTAAAGACGTATAGTGATATTTCCCTTCTTTTCGGTACAGTGGTATGCCCCGTCTAGAGACGGTATAGTGATATGTCCCGTCTAGAGACGGTATAGTGATAATATGTCCTGACCCGTCGGCATAGTGATATGTCTCATCTAGAGACGGCATGATGATATATCCAGTCTAGAGACGGTATGATGGCATGTCCCAACCATTCGGTATTGTGATATGTCCCGTTTAGAGACGGTATAGAGATATGTCCCGTCTAGAGACGGCATAGTGATATATCCCGTCTAAAGGCGGTATAGTGATATGTCCCAACCCTTGTAGAAACGTATAGTGATATGTCCCGTCTTTTCGATAGTGATATGTCCTGTCTCTTCGGTACAGTGATATGCCCCGTCTAGAGATGGTATAACATGTCCCGTCTTGAGACGGTGTAGTGATATTCCTAACTCTTCGGCATCGTGATATGCCCCGTTTAGAGATGGTATAGTGATATGCCCCATCTAGAGATGGCATAGTGATATGTCCCGCCTGTAGATGGTACAGCGGTATGCCCCGTCTGGAAACGGTATAGTGATGTGTCCCGTTAGAGACGGTATAGTGATATGTCCTGACCCTTCGGCATAGTGATATGTCTCATCTAGACACGGTATAGTGTCATGTCATGTCTATTCAGTACAGTGATATGTCTCGTCTCTTCGGTATAGTGGGCATCAGACAGTGATATGTCTCGTCTCTTCGGCAAAGCGACATGTCCAATCTCTTTGGTATAGTCGTCCTTTCGGTACAGTGACATATTCCGTCTCTTTGTTAATGTTATAGTCGTCCTTTCGGTACACTGATATGTCTCGTTTTTTCGGTTCAGTGGGCATTTTACACTGATATGCCTTGTCTCTTCTGTACTGTGGGCATTTTACACTGATATGTCTTGTCTCTTCTGTACAGTGGGCATTTTACTCTATGTCTCGTCTCTTCTGTACTGTGGGCATTTTACACTGATATGTCTCGTCTCTTCTGTACAGTGGGCTTCTTACTCTATGTCTCGTCTCTTCTGTACAGTGGACATTTTACACTATGTCTCGTCTCTTCTGTACTGTGGGCATTTTACACTGATATGTCTCGTCTCTTCTGTACAGTGGGCATTTTACTCTATGTCTCGTCTCTTCTGTACAGTGGGCATTTTACACTATGTCTCGTCTCTTCTGTACAGTGGGCATTTTACTCTGTGTCTCGTCTCTTCTGTACTGTGGGCATTTTACACTGATATGTCTGGTCTCTTCTGTACAGTGGGCTTCTTACTCTATGTCTCGTCTCTTCTGTATAGTGGACATTTTACACTATGTCTCGTCTCTTCTGTACTGTGGGCATTTTACACTGATATGTCTCGTCTCTTCTGTACAGTGGACATTTTACTCTATGTCTCGTCTCTTCTGTACTGTGGGCATTTTACACTGATATGTCTCGTCTCTTCTGTACAGTGGGCTTCTTACTCTATGTCTCGTCTCTTCTGTACAGTGGACATTTTACACTATGTCTCGTCTCTTCTGTAATGTGGGCATTTTACACTGATATGTCTCGTCTCTTCTGTACAGTGGGCTTCTTACTCTATGTCTCGTCTCTTCTGTACAGTGGACATTTTACACTATGTCTCGTCTCTTCTGTACAGTGAGCATTTTACACTGATATGTCTCGTCTCTTCTGTACAGTGGGCATTTTACTCTATGTCTCGTCTCTTCTGTACAGTGGGCATTTTACACTATGTCTCGTCTCTTCTGTACAGTGGGCATTTTACTCTATGTCTCGTCTCTTCTGTACAGTGGGCATTTTACTCTATGTCTCGTCTCTTCTGTACAGTGGACATTTTACACTATGTCTCGTCTCTTCTGTACAGTGGGCATTTTACACTGATATGTCTCGTCTCTTCTGTACAGTGGGCATCTTACACTATGTCTCGTCTCTTCTGTACAGTGGACATTTTACACTATGTCTCGTCTCTTCTATACAGTGGGCATTTTACTCTATGTCTCGTCTCTTCTGTACTGTGGGCATTTTACGCTGATATGTCTCGTCTCTTCTATACAGTGGGCATTTTACTCTATGTCTCGTCTCTTCTGTACAGTGGGCATTTTACACTATGTCTCGTCTCTTCTGTACAGTGGGCATTTTACTCTATGTCTCGTCTCTTCTATACAGTGGGCATTTTACACTATGTCTCGTCTCTTCTGTACAGTGGGCATTTTACTCTATGTCTCGTCTCTTCTGTACTGTCGACATTTTACACTATGTCTCGTCTCTTCTGTACAGTGGGCATTTTACACTATGTCTCGCCTCTTCTGTTCTGTGGGCATTTTACACTATGTCTCGTCTCTTCTTTACTGTAGGCATTTTACACTGATATGTTTTGTCTCTTCTGTACAGTGGGCATTTACACATTGATGTGTCTCATCTGTTCAGTACGGTGGGCGTTATACACTAACATATATGTCTCATCTCTTTGGTACAGTGGGCATTATACATTGATATGTCTCATCTCATCTGTACAGAGATATAGTGCCCCTATATATATATATATATTTTTTTTTTTTTTTTCTCCACTACAAGCAGATGTGATATGGCGAATATAGATTTGTCCGAACGCAGCATCAACAAGTCCTTGAGAAACTGAAAGGGAAACTGTGTGTTTTGACCTGTGCACCACAGGAAGAGTGACTGTGAGGTCGAAGAAGGAGATCATGCTGTACGTGATGCTGAAGAACGACTCCTACTCTGTGTATCCTGTCAACAGTCTGACCACCTTCTACACTCTCCTCACCATCCCCTCCATCATATTCAACGTCCACTTCGTCACTGTCACCCCCACTGACGATTGCAACGTCACCATCACAGTCAGTTGTTGGAGGGGGGGGGGGGGGGTGGGGGGGGCGGCTAGAGGGGGAGGGATGGAGTGTGTATGTGTGTGTGTGTTTGCGTGTGTGTGTGTGTGTGTGTGTGTGTGTGTGTGTGTGTGTATTTGCATGTGTGTGTTTGCTTGTGTGTGTGTGTGTGTGTGTTTGCTTGTGTGTGTGTGTGTGTGTGTGTGTTTGTTTGTGTGTGTGTGTGTGTGTGTGTTTGTTTGTGTGTGTGTGTGTGTGTTTGCATTTACTCAGTGGTGTCAGTGAGGTTTTTTGTTTGTTTGTTTGTTTGTTTAATTTCTAATACTCATTATTCATTTGTATTCGATTTGATTTTTGATAATGATTTATTTTGGGGATTTGTGATGTTGTTTTCCACAAACATATTGAACGCTCCCCAGTCCTCATCAGCACGTGGGGCTGAGGCCAAAATCAGGCATCTGCCTTTTCCCCCTAGCAGATTCGGTGTAACGTATATGGGTTAGTCCGCACGCTTTGACACCTGATTGAAACTGAAACCGAAACTTGGGGGTGGCGGTTGTAGGGGGTGTGGGGGTGAAGAGCTAGTGCGGAGAGTAGGGGTACAGGGGGGAAGGATGTGTGTGTGTGTGTGTGGGAGGGGGGGCGGGGGGAAGTGCACAGTATGTATTGTGTTGGTGTGCGTTGTGTTGTGTTGTGTTGTGTTGCATTGCGTTGTGTGATGTCTAGACCCAGGTTGGTGGAATTGCAAACACCGTGGCGTCCACTTGCTGTCACTGCAGTGTTGTTTGCCAGTATGGCCCTTTCCGGATATATCCGGAATTTTGCCGCCAGATCTGCAATGCCGTTTGCCAGTATGGCCCATTTCGGGTATATCACCCTTTTTTTTTTTCCGCCAGAGAAAATCCAAACGGCCCTCAGTTGCTGTCTTTGAGGGGTATACTCCGCTCCCCAACCCCCTCTTTTTGTTTCCTGAATGAGAGTGTAACTTCTCATATAACTCATGCGTAGAGAAAAAGAAAGTGAATACATGCAATAACTCATGTTCGGTTGTCCCTGTATCATTTTCTTTTCCACGGGTGTATTGTAGGTTGGGTTATTTGGTACAGTCAGTTCTGCCATAAATACGTGTTTTCAAAACACACACACACACACACACACACACAAAAGAAAAAAAAAGAAAAAGATTAAAACTCACTTAATGTAAAAGATGTTTAACTTGACTGCAGTTCTAAAACATCATAAACTTTATGTTCTCATCTCATTGTGCGCAAAAAGTAAAATCGAGAATCATTTGTGACACCAAATTTCCAAGAAACGCTGAAGTAGATAGGATTTCTTAGTTCCAAGCTTATTGTCTTTCAGCAATACATTATGATTTACATGAACAGAAGAAAAAAAAGTCGGGAAGAACTGGTAACATGCGGGACATCCCCAGTTTTCAGTTCCGCTTGTTGTTGTTGTTGTTGTTGTTGTTGTATCATTAATCAGTAAGAATCACAGGTTAGTCAAGAAGGCTTCGTTTCCCTTGTTGCTGTTGTTATTGTTGTTGTTGCTGCTGCTGCTGCTGCTGTCGTTGTCGTTGTTGTTGTTGTTGTTGTTTAGTCTGGAGGTGACTAATGGTTGGCACATCCGCATGACTTGTCCTCGTCTTTATTTCTTCTTCTTCTTCGTTCGTGGGCTGCAACTCCCACGTTCACTCGTAAGTACACGAGTGGGCTTTTACGTGTATAACCGTTTTCACCCCGCCATGTAGGCAGACATACTCCGTTTTCGGGAGTGTGCATGCTGGGCATATTCTTGTCGCTGTAGTGTAGCGACGCGCTCTCCCTGGGGAGAGCAGCCCGAATTTCACACAGAGAAATCTGATGTAATAAAAAGAAATTCAAATACAAAATACAACAAATATATATATATACAGCGAGAGAGAGAGGGGGGAGGGGGGTGTGTGTTGAGGTGGGGGGTTGCCAAACACTCCAGCAGAAAACACGCCGTTACCTGTGGCAGGACGATTCCGGCAATTTACACCACACGTACGTCCATGCCGAAGGAACGTACACGTACAAATCCACGACCAGTTTCACAGGGATGCAGGTCACCTCCGACAAGAACATCTTCGTCATCAGCGGCATGTATCACACGGATGACCAATGGACGGTGCTGGTGGAGCACAGCCCACCCACCATTAGCTGGGGCAGACACTACCTGCTCAGTCTTCCACTCCGGGACGCTAAGTTCCAGTTCGAAATCGCCGTCGCTGCCTTCTGTACGTTGAGACGATGATGACGGCGACGACTGATGATGATGATGATAACGACTGGTGATGATGGTGGTGGTGGTGGTGGTGAGATTGGTTGGTGACGATGGTGATGATAATGGTGGTGGTGGTGATGGTGGCGGTGGGTGGTGGTGGTGATGGCGGTGGTGGTGGTGATGATGATGATGATGGTGGTGGTGGTGATGGTGATGGCAATGATGATTGTCATTAGCAACAACCAATACAATATGATCTCACCGTCATCATAACTGTCATCAGCTTGGTGATTATGTTATTACCTTCATCATCAAAGCGATTACCATTTTATAATTAAAAAAAACAAACAACCCATCATCATCACAATCCTTGTCGTTTGTGTGTCACTGCCGTTGTCATAGTAATCGTCACCATCATTACCATCGTCTTCGTTATCATAACCATTATTGGCTTCCGTGTGTAAACAAAGTAAATTGAATTGTTCACATTGTTTCGGTTGTCCGTGTCACTGTGTCTCTGTGCATGCAGGCCTGTGTGTGTGTGTGTGAGAGAGAGAGAGAGAGAGAGAGCAGAACAACAGATTTTGCAAGGTAAAGGTTAATTTCTCTCAATGGTAAGTGGCCGCAGCTATATACCTCAGAATTTAATTTATTTCGCTAACTCGTAAATGGTTAAGCGACATATTTTGCAGGATGTTTTCAACTGTTTCTCCGTGGTTATCCAGTGCTTGCTGGTATTGTAACGTGCTTTTGCAAAACATAATTCAACTTTTCTCGGATTTTGCGCGCAAACTATCAAGCAGCGCATTGACCCTTGTGAAGATGGATCTGCTGACATTAGTTGAGAAAAGAAAGCTTGGCTGGTGTGGTTATATACGAGAACAAGATCCAACGGCCTTACATCGTCATCGTCATCGTAATCGTCATCCTCCCCCTCCTCCTCCTCCATCATCATCAATATAGACAGGGAAATTTGTGGTGTGTGTGTGTGTGTGTTGGAGCTCATGTACGTTTATATGTATTTGACTGTGCTTTCATATCTGTGAAACTGCGTTTTTTGGGGCATACCTGTTATGCAAGTGTGGATGTATGTGTGAATGTGTGTCTTCATGTTTTATATGTATTTGCTTATTTATCATCATTGTTGTCTTATTTATTTAATTATTTATTTTTTTTTATTTTTTTTTTCATTATTTTCATTACTAATATTTTTTTTATATCACAATTATTATTTATTTATTTATGTATGTACGCTTTTTTTTTTGCTTTTTTTTTTCTCAAGGCCTGACTAAGCGCGTTGGGTTACGCTGCTGGTCAGGCATCTGCTTGGCAGATGTGGTGTAGCGTATATGGATTTGTCCGAACGCAGTGACGCCTCCTTGAGATACTGAAACTGAAACAATATAGACAAAACAGTCTCAAAGTCTGTGGCCTTTCATGCCCTGCTGTCATGGTGACCTCAGTTTCAATACCCCTACACTTCTGTGCTTGGGTTGAGTCCTGTCAGTATCTTCAGTGTCTGCAGATTCATGGGGGGCTGTTGTTTGCGGGACGTGGTGACGGTCTCCACTCCGGGAGGGACGCTCACTCAGTCTGGCTCCTCGACTAAGCCATTATTGTCGTTAGTAGGGGGCTTAGTAGGTGGTGTCCTGAGTACGTTGAATCAGAATAGGCACCACTGAACACCACCGAAGTGACTCGGCAGCAGTGCGGGGTCTCCTCTGGTGTGTGGCCTCCTGGCGACCTAACATCGATGGTTCCCTGCGGACTGCCCCGACGCTGGAACTGTGACGGACGAACCCGGGTGTGGCCGTGTATGGGGGAATCTAAATGAGCGGCGTGGGAGTAATTAATGCCACTGAAATGGTGCAGATGATGGGGCAGTAAAAAAAAAAAAAAAAAGAAAAAAAGATGCAACGGCCTTGCTGAATCAATCAACCCTCCAAGGAACTGTTGAGGAAGGGATACGAAGGGGGAAGATAGAACAGACGATGGACTGACAACATTGCAGAATGAACACGAAAAAAAAAAAAAAAAAATTGCAGAGAGACCCAGCCTTTCACATACAATTGACAGTGGAGTGATGGCCTGGAGGTAACGCGTCCGCATAGGAAGCGAGAGAATCTGAGCGCGCTGGTTCGAATCACGGCTCAGCCACCGATATTTTCTCCCTCTCCACTAAACTTTGAGTGGTGGTCTGGACGCTAGTCATTCGGATGAGACGATAAACCGAGGTCCCGTGTGCAGCATGAACTTAGCGCACGTAAAAGAACACACGGCAACAAAAGCGTTGTTCCTGGCAAAATTCTGCAAAAAAAAATCCACTTCGATAGGAAAAAAACAAAACAAATGTAACTGCACGCAGGAAGAAAAAAAGGGTGGCGGTGTAGTGTAGCGACGTGCTCTCCCTGTGGAGAGCAGCCCGAATTTCACACAAACAAATCTGTTGTGATAAAAAGAAATACAAATACAAAAAAAATACCTTGAGGAATCTGGTCAAAGTCCTATGCGGCGTCCGAATGGCTTCACAGAGTTGAGGGCAAGAAGAAGAAGGAGAAGAAGAAGAAGACTTTGCAAGAGATGGTTTGCTTTCTGTCGCGGGTCAGTGGCAGAACATGAAGTGTTGTTTGAGGTGGTTGTATTTTCTCTCATTTGCGGGTGGCAGAGCTACTGTGTACACAATTTCCTATGGGATGCTTGGAGGTTTTTCAGTATAAACTGTGAATTATGTGCCAGGCTCTCCGCTTTTCCGTTACTCTGTTTGTTTTTTCTTTTTCTTTTTAGTCCTTCTACAATGTTAACTTTTTCTTTTTAGTCCTTCTACAATGTTAACTTTTTCTTTTTAGTCCTTCTACAATGTTAACTTTTTCTTTTTAGTCCTTCTACAATGTTAACTTTTTCTGTTAGTCCTTCTACAATGTTAACTTTTTCTTTTTAGTCCTTCTACAATGTTAACTTTTTCTGTTAGTCCTTCTACAATGTTAACTTTTTCTTTTTAGTCCTTCTACAATGTTAACTTTTTCTGTTAGTCCTTCTACAATGTTAACTTTTTTCTTTTTAGTCCTTCTACAATGTTAACTTTTTCTTTTTAGTCCTTCTACAATGTTAACTTTTTCTTTTTAGTCCTTCTACAATGTTAACTTTTTTTCTGTTAGTCCTTCTACAATGTTAACTTTTTTCTTTTTAGTCCTTCTACATTGTTAACTTTTTCTGTTAGTCCTTCTGCAATGTTAAATTTTTCTGTTAGTCCTTCTACAATGTTAACTTTTTCTTTTTAGTCCTTCTACAATGTTAACTTTTTCTTTTTAGTCCTTCTACAATGTTAACTTTTTTCTGTTAGTCCTTCTACAATGTTAACTTTTTCTTTTTAGTCCTTCTACGATGTTAACTTTTTTCTGTTAGTCCTTCTACAATGTTAACTTTTTCTTTTTAGTCCTTCTACAATGTTAACTTTTTCTTTTTAGTCCTTCTACAATGTTAACTTTTTCTTTTTCTGTTAGTCATACAATGTTAACTTTTTCTGCCTTCCAAGTCTTCCTTTTTTTTCTTTTCTTTTTTTTTTTAGATTAAGCCTTGTTTTTTGTTGTTGTTGCTGTTTGTTTTTTGTTTTTTTTTGTTTACGTTTTTTGTTGTTGTTGTTTTTCTTTAACTCTTATTCGCAGTTTATAATATCTATCTATGCTGGTTTGTTCTGGCGATTAGGTAGTGATATTGTAAACGCTTGGATGGGCATTTGCTGTTCATTCTGCAGTGATATTTGCTAATGTGGCTTTTGATTTATTTTCCGTGAAATTATTTGGATTGGACTTTGTTTTGTTTTTTTGTTTTTCCCTTTATACGATTTTTTTTTCTCTTTTTTTTTTTCAATCTGGTGATGATAAATGAAGTGGAAGGGCTGACTTCAACACCACGGCCTGGTCATACTTGCCTTAATGAGCTTGACAGTTAAACTCTGTTGTGGTGTTTTGTTTGTTTGTTTTTCCAAGATGTAACATGATGGAGTCTCCCGTCGGACCGACGGATGAGAAGGCAGGCAGGCTTATCTGTCGGTGTGTGTCCTCGTATGGGAGAAGAGGCCGATTCTGGATGCGCAGCACTTCCCACAGGTGTTGCAAGGGAACTAACGTCTCCAGAAGTTGAGCCCTGCTTCTTTCGCTCACGCTTCTCCTTAATGGCCAGCGTTTTCTTGTTTTCAAACGTCTTTATGCCACTAGAGCACAGCATCCTCCAGCGAGAGCGGTCAAGGGCATCAGTTTCCCAGGAAGCGATGTCTATGTCACAGGCTTTAAGGTTTGTCTTCAATGTGTCCTTGAAGCGCTTGCAGGGTCTTCCAAGTTCGCGGTGGCCTTCCTTCAGCTAGCCATACAAGAGCATCTTTAGGATCCTGCTATCTGTCATGCGGACAACGTGTCCTGCCCAGCGTAGCTGACACTGGATCAGCAGGCTTTCGATGCTGGGTAGGCCGCTCCTCTCTAGGACCTGGAAGTTGGAGACCCTGTCTTGCCACTTTATGCCGAGGATCTTTCGTAGGCATCTCCGGTGAAACTGCTCAAGTTGTTGAATGTGACGGCGATACGTCGTCCATGTTTCACAGCAGTACAATAAGGTGGTCAGCACAACAGCTCTGTAGGTTTTGATTTTGGTGCTGAGCCTGATGCCTTTGTTGTTCCACAGCCTGTTGTTGAGTCTGCCAAATATGTAACATAGTTTTGTGTTTAAGCGCAGTTTGGTTGTTTATTTATTTTGGGTAAGCGTAATGTATATGACCTGTGCGGTCGGCTGAACAGTGAGCAACAATGTCCAAAGTGTGCATGATTTTGTTGGCACCAGATTGTTGCGGAATGTGACGCTTATCTGCAGAAACAGTGCCCTTGAGGATTTGGGTTCGAATCCTGGTCTCGGCTTTTCTCCCACGTTTGACTGGAAAATCAAACTGAGCGTTTAGGTAATCGGAACAGACGATGAACCGAGGTCCCGTGTGCAGCACACACTTGGCGCACTGAAAAAGAACCCATGGCAACACAAGTGTTGTCCTCTGGGAAAAAAAAATTCTGTTGAAGAAATAAGTGTATGTGTGTGTGTGTGTGTGTGTGTGTGTACCTATCAGAGTTGATTTCTTCTACAGAATTTTTGCCACAGGACAATACTTCTTATGTTCACGCACACACAAACACACAAATCTCTCTCTCTCTCTCTCTCTCTCTCTCTCTATCTATCTATCTATATATATATATATGTGTGTGTGTGTGTGTGTGTGTGTTTATATATATATATATATATATCTATATTGTGTGTATGTATGTATGTTTGCATGCGCTCATGGACTGACTAAGCGCGTCGGGTTATGCTGCTGGTCAGGTATCTGCTTAGCAGACGTGGTCAAGCGTGTATGGATAATTATGTCCGAAAGCACTGACGCCTCCGTGAGAAACTGAAACTGAAACTGAAACCTAAACTCTTGTTGCAGCAATAGGACCACCAGAAACGTTGCTGGTGGAGTATGGAGACCATAATGCTAGTATAAAGACTGATGGCGAGGCAATATTTCTGAACGAGGTGATGTTGAGGCGTTTCTTTATACGCTCCTACCTGTCAGTACACCTAGGTGTGTGTTGGACAGTGCGTGCGCCCGTGTATGTGTGAGTGTGCGTGTGTGAAATTTCCGGGTCATTTGATTCCATGCATTGTGATTTTTGTTGTTGTGCTTGCAGTTATATTTCATAACACAAGCCTAATTATAATTCATCTGTGTGAAAATTTATCAAAGTGAATGACTCGAAGATGATTGATTTTTGTCACCCTTTTTCCTAATTATGGGCATAGATATGTATAGATTAACGTTATATATACATTTGCTCAAATCATATATGCAGTGATGAGTGCGTGATGAACACGGGAGAAAGGTGATTATGAGGTGTGCACCCAAATCTTGCGATCTCGATGCTCTGACTACAACCAATCTTTTCAAATGCTTTGACGAAATCTTACCTGCTTTGACTCATGTAATGAATACTTCCTTATCATCTGGAATCATCTTGACCGTGATGATCTATAAAAAAAGAAAAAGAAAAAAAGAACATGAAACAAAGAACATCTATCGTCCAATATGATTATAACCTAACCTTCGTCTAAAAGATGATTGAAAAGACTGCTTCATCAACTTTATGTCTGTCTGAGTTTCCATGATCTCTTCAGCTCTGCCCAGTCTGATTACTGCCGGAAACAGCACTTTCGAAAATGACAAACGATCTTCTCCTTGCTCTAAGTTCTGGAAACCTGTCTATACTTAACGTTGCTCGATCTTTCGGTCGCATTTGACACGATCGACCATGATATCCTGCTTCGTAGGGAATTGAATATAAACTCTCCACACATTGCTTTCACGCTTTCTGTAGTTCTTCTAGCTTTCTGATCTCCTCACTGTGTACATTCCAACAAGACAACTACATCCATCATCAGAGAGTCGCAGTCTTCTTAATTCCCTCGGTCAAAGATCCTTCGCATTCACCACCCCCATACAGTGGAACTCCTTGCCATATGAATCAAGACACTCCCAGTCAATTTACACCTTAAAAAAACAACCTTAGGCTGCCTGTAAATCGATCCCCTGATGCCAGCGACCGTGTGGGTATGTGCTTGTTCTTTTGCTTTCAGTGTGTGTTGTTGAGGTGGTTGTGTGCAGGGGAGGGAGAAAGAGTGGGACTGAATCTGGGGTGTTGTCGTTGGGTTTTGCATTGTTTGTGGCGTTGTGATGTATACAGTATATAATCATTTTTTAAATTGGAACTATTGTAATTGTAAAGCGCTTAGAGCAAAATGATACAGTTTACTTCTTTCCACAGCCTTTTGCTCTAAAAAGGCGGAAGGAAAGGACTGGGCCCCAGCCTTCCAATGTCCAGTCCCAGGCACAGTTGATTATGAATTCACTGCCTCGACGGCCTTAAAAAGGCAATGAAACCTTTAACCTTTTAACCTAGCCCTTAAAGAATATCTTGTCTTGTCTTTTTTTGTTGTTGTTGTTGTCTTTTTTGTCGTTTTTCTTTCATTTTGTTTTTTGAATTGACCTGGTGCCTAATCTTCAGACGGTGGAGGACCACTTCGTGATGTCCATCAGCTCCGCCGAGCAGGGATTCCTTCTAATGTTCCTGCTGCGGTCCAATATCTGGCAAGCTAAGTTCTACGAGGGCGTCATGCATTACCGGTACAGGCTGCATGCCCTGGTGTCCCCCGTCCCTCTGGAGCAGTACTTCGGTGACCCCTGCGTCAAATCCCACATCAACATCATCTTTCGCAGGGTAAGTAAGTACGTCCTACTTACCAGACGCCGTGGCGAAGTGGTTAGCGTCGCGGACTGACGGCTGGGAGGACGCGGGTTCGAATCCCAGCGGAGGTGTTTTTTTTCGGTCCGTGGCCGGCTCCTACCCAGAGTTGAGTGTGCTGTGGGCTTAAATGGGGAGACTGGGACCACACAGTCGAGTGTCATCCACTTCAAGGATGCGTATTTGGGTGTGTTGCTCTAATTACCTGACCAACACTGCAAGTGTCTGTATCTCTCGGGCCTGGTTAACGCCGGGATATCATTATGACAGGAAGCGTAGAGTACAGCCTTGTCACGCAGTCCCAAACCAAAATGGACCTCCATAGCAACATTGTCATCGTCATCGTCATCCTCCTCCTCCTTCATCACCATCAATAGAAACAAAACAGTCTCAAAGTCTGTGGCCTTTCATGCCCTGCTCTCATGGTGACCTCAGTTTCAATACCCCTCTACTTCTGTGCTTGGGGTGAGTCCTGTCAGTGTCTTCAGTGTCGGCAGATTCATGGCGGACTGTTGTTTGCCGGACGTGGTGGCGGTCTCCACACTGGGAGGGACGCTCACTCAGTCTGGCTCCGCGACTAAGCCATTATTGTCGTTAGTAGGGGGCTTAGTAGGTGGTGTCCTAAGTATATTAATTAATCAGAACAGGCACCATTGAACACCACCGAAGTGACTCAGCAGCAGTGCAGGGTCTCCTCCGGAGTGTGACCTCCTGGCGACCTAACATCGATGGTTCCCTGCGGACTGCCGACGCTGGAAATGTGACGGACGAACCCGGGTGTGTCCGTGAATGGGGGAATCTAAATGAGCGGCGTGGGAGTAATGCCACTGAAATGGTGCAAATGATAGGGCAGCAAAAAAAAAAAGAAAAAGAAAAAAAAAGCAGCACGTCCTACTTTTTTTCCCGCTGGTAATTATTGTCATGTTGTTGTTGTTGTTGCTGTTGTTGTCTTCTCCTGTCTGTTGTGACCGTTCCGTATCGCTTGGAAGGTTTAAAATCATTTTAAACTGATCTAAGAAACCCGATTATGATGATGGTAGCGGTGTTTTTATTGATTCTCCTTAGCCCGTTCTGATCTTGGGATACCGATGTTATTGAAGAATTTCTTCCCATTTTTGTCGTCCTTATCCAGCATGCACCTCCACCCACCCCCACCCCTACTCCCTCATTTTCTGTTGCCTCATGTTATCATCCCCTACCTGGTGATGGCCTGGTGTAGTTGCGCGCAATGTGACCGCCAAGAAAGCGACAGTCTTAGCCGTATGGGACGACCCTGCACTTGTCAGAATTTTGAATTTATGAATTAATCAATTAGCAAATATGAATCGAATAGGAAGAAGAAATAAACAATACAAGAACAAATAAATGAGTAGATAAAGTTGAAAATAGAAAAAAAATAATGATATGAATCATAGTAATAATGGCAACATGGATAAATGGATAGTTAATAAATCAGTATGAATAAACACGCACGCACGCACGCACACACACACACACACACACACACACACACACACACACACACACACACACACACCTGTACAGCAGATATGCAAATTCAACAAATATTCAGTCTGACTGATATGAAAACGCACGCACACACACACACACACACACACACACACACACACACACACACACACACACACATGTACAGCACATATGCAGTCTCACATAATATATGAAAACAAAAACATATGTACACAGGCCCAAGACTATGCATAAAAGCACACAAGTCCTGACACATAATTCACGCATACATACACGTACACACAAAAGCGCACGCACAGGATTCGACAGTATCCTGTACAGCATTTGAAACATGGCGGAGAGGCAATAATTGACATCCGAACTGCCATCTACAACAAAATCTGGCACACTAATCATCACCCTTCAGAGAAATCTCCAACACTGCCAGAGCTACCGCACCATCAGTTTGATCAGCTATGTTAACAAAGTAATGATAAAAACCAGATTACAAATTACAGCTGCAAACAGATACCATTATTGCTGAGGAACAAGTTTGATTCCGCAAAGACCGAAGTACCATCGAAATTAACCTGGGTGCCTTTTTGCGAAAAACACCTCCAACACCAGAGGGAGATCTACCACATCTTCACAGACTTCAAGAAGGCGTTTGACCGACCCTGGCGGGAAGTACATAGGCTGCAATGAAAAAAATACATCGGGCAAAAGTTTATCAACACATCCTGCAACTATACTCCAAAGTGACCTGTGCGGTACACTTTGAGTGTTATTGGAGAGTGATTCCGTACTTTGGTTGGAGTCCGTCAGGGCTGCCCTCTGTCTCCCACACTGTTCAGCATATTCCTGGAATGCATCATGGTTGACGCTTTTGTAGATTTATGCAAAGACAGTCAACATAGGAGGAAGAACCATCACGAAAACTTCGCTTCGCAGATGACATCGATGACCTGCCAGGAAGCGAACAAAAACCTGTCAAACGTATTAAAAGACTGGATGAGACTTCAATCAGATATGACATGGAAATCAGTGCCGAAAAGACCAAGCTGATGGCCAGCTACACTGCCTCCACCATCACTACTGACATAACTGTCCAAGAACAGCATTTAGGAACTGTTCAGCAGTTCACGTACCTTGGGGCTATCATCAGCAGTGACGGGTCCAAACCAGAAATCCCTCTCAAGGGTAGCGAAGACAACATCAGCACTGTCCTGACTGAAAGACAGCAGCATCTCTATGAAACAGAAAATCAGACTCCTGCGTGCACTGGAAGGTCTCCATCTTCCTGTGTGCATGCGAGAACGAGCGAGTGAGAGTGAGCGAGCAGTGGTGGATGCATACCAAGGCGTGGACCCACGACCCCTCGCTCACTCTCGCTCTGGGGGATCTTTGGAGCATGTGGATTTCCAACAAAAGTCATCAACATCCTGAATAACATGCACGCCAACAACCATGCTGTGTGCGTCACGATGGATGACGTAGCAAGTGGTTCCATGTGAAGACAGGAGACACACAGGGCTGCGTGATCTCGCCCGTTCTCTTCCCAGTCGTGAGTGATAGGGTGATGAGTAGAGCCACGACAGACCAAACAAGAGAGTTCGTACGAAGGCTGACAGACCGGCTAGAACACTGCGACTATCGCCCTATCTTAAACACCCAAACAGACATTCAGACAAGACAGACAGAGTTGACCAGACAGCAAAACAGAAGCGTGGGACTCAAGATCCACCCTGACAAGACCAAGGTGATGAAAGCGAAGAACAAGAGTATAAAGAAAACAAACATATATGGCGTACAGCTGGAGGAAGTTCAGGACTCCAAGTATCTCGGCAGTAACATCTCATCTGACAGATCCCTCTTTCCAGCTCAGTCAGGAACCTCGGCGTTGTCCTTAACAACACACTGTCCATGCAAACATTTATCAGACATGTCAATCCTGCAACTTTCAATTGCGACCTATCAGTTCCATTCGGAAATATCTGTCCACCGACGCAACATCTAGACTTGTTTCTCTCATTCTCTCTCGCCTTGACAGTTGACTACTATAACTCTCTATTGATTGGTTTGCCTGCTTCATCCATTCAGTCCCTTCAGCGCATACAAAACTCTGCTGCCCGACTCGTCCTCAGAAAGAAAAGATCTGAGCACATCACTCCTCTTTTGCAACATCTCCATTGGTTCCCTGTCTCACACAGAATAAAGTACAAGATCAGCACTCTTTGTTATAAATGTATTCACAAATCTGTCCCTTCCTATCTCTGTGGCTGCCTTCACCTCTACACTCCATCTCGCTTTCTACGATTGTTTCAACAATCTCATCCACCCATTTCAGTCTGCCTATCGCGCTGACCATAGCACCGAAACCACTCTCCTCCACATTCTGAACAATCTACTGATAGCGTCCGACTCGGGAAAAATTTCCCTTCTCACTCTCCTCGACTTGTCAGCCGCCTTTGATACGATAGACCATTCAATCCTTCTTTCCCGTCTTCAATTTACATTTGGTATCAACGGCACTGTTCTAAACTGGTTCAAATCTTATCTCACTGATCGATTCCAGTCTGTCACTGTTGATCATTTCCAATCTGAACCCGTTAAAATCGAACATGGAGTCCCACAGGGATCTGTTTTAGGCCCAGTGCTCTTCACACTGTACACTGCTCCTCTCGCTGAAATTATCAACCGCCATAATATCAGTCATCATTCTTATGCTGATGACACTCAACTCCAGAAGAGTGATACCCCTGAAAAATTGTTGTCGCTCTTGCAAGAAACATCCAACTGCTTCCTGGACATTCAAAACTGGATGACTCGAAATAAGTTACAATTGAACGCGGACAAAACTGAAGCAATGATCATAGGAACTAAACAAAAACTGTCTTCCATCACAATTGACACAATCAAACTTGGCAGTACATCCATCCCTCTTTCCACGTCAGTCAGGAACCTCGGTGTTGTCCTTGACAATACACTGTCCATGCAAAAATTTATCAGTCAGACATGTCAGTCCTGCTACTGTCAACTGCGACGCATCAGTGCCGTCCGGAAATATCTATCCACTGACGCAACATCTAGACTTGTCGCTTCTGTCATTCTCTCTCGCCTTGACTACTGTAACTCTTTATTGTCTGGTCTGCCTGCTTCATCCATTCAGCCCCTTCAGCGCATACAAAACTCTGCTGCCCGACTCGTCCTCAGAAAGAAAAGATCTGAGCACATCACTCCTCTTTTGCAACATCTCCACTGGCTCACTGTCTCACACCGAATAAAGTACAAGATCAGCACTCTATGTTATAGATGCATTCACAAAACTGCCCCTTCCTATCTCTGCGGCTGCCTTCACCTCTACACTCCATCTCGCTCACTACGATCGGCCTCGGATCCACTGTTTACGCATACCCAGATTCAAACACTCGACTATTGGCCGCCGTTCTTTCTCTGTTTCTGGACCTTGCGATTGGAATGAACTTCCTTTTTCGCTTCGTCAAGTCTCCACACTCAGCTCTTTCAAGTCTGGCCTTAAAACCCACCTCTTCCCAAAATAGCCTCCCTTGCCTGCCCTTCCTTGTCTTTAGTTTCTGCAGTATTAGAGTTATGCATGCGTGTGAATGACTGGTGCGAAAGCGCTTTGATTTGTCTCTGCACAAGATCCAGCGCTATATAAATGCCATTATTATTATTATTATCGGCTTCGGATCCACTCTGTTTACGCATACCCAGATTTAAACACTCGACTGTTGGCCGTCGTTCTTTCTATGTCTCTGGACCTTGCATTTGGAATGAACTTCCTTTTTCGTTTCGTCAGGTCTTCGCACTCAGCTCTTTTAAGTCTGGCCTTAAAACCCACCTCTTCACAAGATAGCCTCCCTCCCCTGCCTCTTCCTTGTCTTCAGTTTCTTCAGTTTAAGAGTTATGCATGCGTGTGAATGACTGGTGTGAAACCGCTTAGATATGTCTCTGCACAAGATTCAGCGCTATATAATTATTATTATCATCATCATCATCATCATCATCATCATCATCATCATCAAGAAGGAGACAGCACAGAACGTCACCAGACTGCAGATCACATCGTGCAGACCAACACGAAGCTAGAAATATGCAAATCAAAATGAATGTCCCTTCAGTCCAGTGCGCCTCGGAAACATGGAGAACGAACAAGAAAACTGAAAGCCAGCAGAGGCTTCAAAGGACGGTGTCTCCGTTGAATCCTCAAAATTCACTGGGGACAGCATGTCACCAACAAAGAAGTGAGCAGACGCAGAGATATCAACATTTATCGTGGATGAGGTGAAACATAAATATCAAAAATTATCGTGGATGAGGTGAAACATAAATATCAACAATTATCGTGGATGAGGTGAAACATAAATATCAAAAATTATCGTGGATGAGATGAAACAGAGATGCTGGAGGTGACAGGTCATGTTCTCATGATGAGTAAAACCAGACATCCATACGCCGTCCTCAGTTGGGCACCAACAGGGAGAGGCCCTCAGGTGGGCACCAACAGGGACAGGCCCTCAGGTGGGCACCAACAGGGACAGGCCCTCAGGTGGGCATCAACAGGGACAGGAAACAGAACTCAAGGCCTGGAAGGAACTCAGCTGGCTCGCTCAAGACCGAAATGACTAGAGAAAATTGGATGATAAATGCCTTTTACTCCACCTGGAGCAAAGAAGATAAAGCAAGTCAGTTTGCATGCAAGACATGGACCCTCACGACGGATTTACAAAAAATTCAAGCGGTGGAAATGAGGTGTTATCTCAAGATCCTAAGCATCAGACACATTAATCACGTACCAGTGAACATATTGCCAAATCAGCAAGCGGCACATTGAATCACATTAACACCTGCTGACAACTACGTTGGTATAACTATATGCAGAGATACAGTGAACATATTGCCAAATCAGCAAGCGGCACATTGAACCACATTAAGACCTGCTGGCAACTACGTTGGTATAACTACTGTACAGAGATGCAGTGAACATATTGCCAAATCAGCAAGCGGAACATTGAATCACATTAAGACCTGCTGACAACTACGTTGGTATAACTATATGCAGAGATACAGTGAACATATTGCCAAATCAGCAAGCGGCACATTGAACCACATTAAGGCCTGCTGACAACTACGTTGGTATAACTACTGTACAGAGATGCAGTGAACATATTGCCAAATCAGCAAGCGGCACATTGAATCACATTAAGGCCTGCTGACAACTACGTTGGTATAACTACTGTACAGAGATGCAGTGAACATATTGCCAAATCAGCAAGCGGCACATTGAACCACATTAAGGCCTGCTGACAACTACGTTGGTATAACTACTGTACAGAGATGCAGTGAACATATTGCCAAATCAGCAAGCGGCACATTGAATCACATTAACTCACTCAGTACGGCCAGTCCTCTCTTCTCCTCTACACAGACCCTTCGGGTGTCCAGTGGGTGTCTGAATGACCCAACCTTTAGCTTCCGTCGTCAGAATTGTGGTATTCTTTGTCAACATTCACGTCTTCAGTATAAGAGCCTTCCGCTTGCAACATTTTGATGATGGTGATTGGGGTGAAACGCTGTTAACGTCGTCTCTTTCGACGTTCGTATGGAAAGAGTTAATAAGACCTGTTGGCAACTACGTTGGTATAACTATGTACAGAGATACAGTGGACTTGCCAAAGCAATCAGCCGAGGAACTGTTGAGGGAGGGAAACAGAGGGAGAGGCAGAAAAAAAGACGATGGACTGAAAACATCACAGAATGGACAGGAAAACTATTTGCAGAGACCCAGGCTTTGACACACAGCCGACAGATGTGGAGGACAATGGTAATGCTTGTGAGTAGCACCCCAATGACTCAGCATAGAATTCAGCGGAAAGAAGAAAGAAGAAGAAGAAGAAAATGGATGGATGCATTTACTAAGTTTCCAAAGAATTCGTGTGCATGCAGAAAATAATCTACAAAATGAGTTGACAGACTCTGGGCATAGATAACAAAAAAAGGACAGTCTATGATTATAAACGAAATCCGTCACCAACAGTATTCATGTCAATATCTATTCTTCTTTTCTTTCTTTTTTTTCTTTTTTTAACAAATACTGTATTTTATTAGAATTCCGTTTACCCGCCCTGTTTCAATAGGTAAACAGTGGTTATCACAGAGTTGGTAATTGACCAATCTCTCTCGCTCTCGCTCTCTCTCTCTCTCTCTCTCTCTCTCTCTCTCTCTCTCTCATATACGTATATGAAGCATTGAAGAGACTTCGAATCGTTATTTTGTGAATGTTGTTGAGTATTGTTTTAGCGACTCTTGGTTGATTTGTGATGTTGGTTTATCGTGTCAAGTCATTTTCCTTTATTTTCTTGTATGATCCCCTTCAGTAAGGGGCTTTGGCCTTGATCTAAATAAAACATCGTTATCGTTATCGTTATCTCTCTCTCTCTCTCTCTCTCTCTCTCTCTCTCTCTCACAGACCATGGTGGTCTTCGTTGGGCTGATGAATGATTCTGTGGAGGCACTGGGTCCCATGCGCTTGGGTCAGAGCCCAACGATGAGCCAGTACGGTGTTCGGATGTTCAGCCAACCGTCCGAGTGGCTGGCCTTCCGCCTGAACGAAACGCCTGGCGGCAACCTGTTCTGCCTGTGGTTCCACGAGCAAACAGTGATGCGGCGCGCAGACGCCGTGTGAGTGACTGCAGATCCCAGTCTGCACAGCTTGCTTGAGCGAAAAGTCTTCTTCTAGTTAACTATCCTTCTCTTGTTCTTATCGTCTTCTCTCTCTTAATGAATGAACTCTTTCAGTACGAATGACAATTTGTGGCGATGATGACAGTGTCACATCGTTGTTGACATCAGTGAAATGTTCCGAGCGAAAGGTTTTTCACATTTATTCAAAGACGTTGATGAAGACAAAGAATGTGATAATTCTAACGACAAACAGCTACAGACAGAGCCATTCAGACAGCCACTGGACATCAGCTGGGGTCTCTGGGGGCGGGTGGGGAGTGGGGGGGGGGGGGGGGGGGAGGAAAGGGGGAAAACTAGCCGTCGTGAGTGAGTTAACCGACCCTCAAGAATCATTGGGAGCGCCGCACAGTTCATCACAGTTGTTCATTGTTCAAGCAGTGTGGCAGGCAAACGTGGTGTTGCCCGTCCCTCTCTAGATCAGATTTTCTTGTCTGGTTTTACCCCCTCAACATCCTCTCCCCCACCACCACCACCAACTGGGTTATATGGTTACCAATAGCAAAGACGAACCTCTGATCTGACATCTTTGTTTATTCATTATCCACTTTAAAACCTGAAAATCTGTCTTTTGGTTACCACTGCTGTAAATGCTGGCAAAATCTGAAACATGGTCACACAACGAAAGAGGGTACATCCCCACTTTTTGTCGCATGACAAAAAGGACCCAGTGTAATGTCTCAAATTGCCCCCTCCCCCCACTCCACCCCCTCTTTCGTAAGTCCCCAGGGGGACTTATCAGTGTACTAAATCGTCCCATGGGGGACTTATCAGCGTCTTAATTCGTCCCCCAGGGGACTTATCAGTGTACTAAATCGTCCCATGGGGGACTTATCAGCGTCTTAATTCGTAACCCAGGGGACTTATCAGTGTACTAAATCGTCCCATGGGGGACTTATCAGCGTCTTAATTCGTCCCCCAGGGGACTTATCAGTGTACTAAACCGTCCCATGGGGGACTTATCAGTGTACTAAATCGTCCCATGGGGGACTTATCAGTGTCTTAATTCGTAACCCAGGGGACTTATCAGTGTACTAAATCGTCCCAGGGGAGACTGGTCAGTGTCCTAAAATCCAGGGGCATATTCTGGGACGTCCAGCCCCCAGCCCCCACCCCCAGCCCCCACCCCCAAGGTGTTCCGGTCCCGAACCGACATCATTTTACAATCTGTCCTAAGTCTTCTCCCCACCCTCTCCCCCTCACACGGGCAAAAACGTTTCTGTTTTTATGCTATGTTTCAATACATTCCGTGTATATTTTCACATGTTTGTGCTTCATTGTTCCCTCTTGACTGGTTTTCACCACTGACCACTGCTGTATAGCCATTGCTGACTACTGCTGATCATTTGACCATGACCGTTGACTCACCACAACTGATTACTGCGGGACCAATACAAACTACTGCTTGCCCATTTTGACAGCTGACCACAACCTGAAAGTGGTCTTTCACGTTTTGTGCATGATCATAACGACGGGAAGGTGTCTGACTGCAAACTTAAAAATCAAATGCAGACCATGACTGACCACAAACCGTTCAGATTGTTTTATTTTGTCTAGTATTATGATTTCTTGACAGGATGTGGCCCATATGTGTGTGTGGAGCCGCCGATAGTTTCTCCCCCTCCACTAGACCGTGAGTGGTGGTCTGCACGTTAATCATTCGGATGAAACGATAAACCGAGGTCCAGTGTGCAGCAAGCACTTAGCGCACGTAAAAGAACCCACGGCAACAAACGGGTTGTTCCTGGCAAAATTCTGTAGAAAAATCCACTTCGATAGGAATAATAAAACTGCATGCAAGAAAAAAAAAAAAAAAGGGTAGTACTGTAGTTTAGCGACGCGCTCTGCCTGGGGAGAGCAGCCCGAATTTCATACAGAGAAATTTGTTATGAAAAGAGAAATACAAATACATACATAACTACAATTTTCTCACTCTATCCCTCTCACTCCCCCCCCCCCTCTCTCTCTCTCTCACTCCCTCTTACCCACCACTTTCTCTCTCTCTGTCTCTCTCTCTCTTTCCTACCCACCACTCTCTCTCTCTCTCTCTCTCTCTCTCTCTCTCTCTCTCTCTCTATCTCACTCTCTCTCCGTCTCTCTATCAGTGCGCGTGTGTATGCATGTGCCTGTGACTGATCATTATTATACGTATATATCAGAATGTAAGCTCACACACACACACACACACACACACACACACACACACATAGACAAGCACTCGCACACAAACTTTAATACGTGTGGGTGTGTGTATGTGCGCGTGCGTGTGTGTGTGTTTGTGTGTGTGTGTGTGTGTGTGTGCGTGTGTGTGTGTGTGCGTGTATGTTTATATGTACTGTCCACGACGACACTCCTCCAGGTTCTACATGAACGGAGCTAGCTACGTGACTCCACTCAATTTCTCGTGCGAGCGCGTGCTGCAGAACATCACGGTGCCTCTCGATGACTATGTTGATAACGACTGCGACGGCTTTATCGACGAGGAGCTCAATAACGGCATTGACGATGACGGCGATGGACTGACGGATGAGGACACCACCAGGTACACCCTTTCCCACTGCTTGCTCAACAAACACAAGTTCTTCTGGGAACCTGCCGTATATGTGAGTTTTCTCCTCCTCCTCCTCTCTCTCTCGCTCTCTCCCTCTCTCTCTCTCTCTCTCCCTCTCTCCCCCCCTTCTCTCTCTCTCTCTCTCTCTCTCTCTCTCTCTCCCCTCCAACCCCAATTCCGACCCCCGACCGCACCCAGACCATGCCGCCTCTAGCCCCCCCCCCCCGGGCCCACCCACAGACCCACCCACCTTGCCTTGCCCTGCCCTGCCCTGCCCTGCCCTGCCTTGCCTTGCCTTGCATTGCATTGCATTGCCTTGTCCTCCCTTGCCTTCTTGTCCTGCCTTGCCTTGCCTTCTTGTCCTGCCTTGCCTTGTCTTGCCTTGCCCTGCTCTGCCTTGCCTTGTCTTGCCTTCTTGTCCTGCCTTGCCTTGTCTTGCCTTGCCCTGCCCTGCCTTGCCTTGTCTTGCCTTCTTGTCCTGCCTTGCCTTGCCTTGCCTTCTTGTCCTGCCTTGCCTTGTCTTGCCTTGCCTTGCCTTCTTGTCCTGCCTTGTCTTGCCTTGCCTTACCTTCTTGTCTTGCCTTGCCTTGCCTTCTTGTCCTGCCTTGCCTTGTCTTGCCTTGCCTTGCCTTCTTGTTCTGCCTTGCCTTGCCTTGCATTGCATTGCCTTGTCTTGCCTTGCCTTCTTGTTCTGCCTTGCCTTGCCTTGCCTTGTTGTCTTGCCTTGCCTTGCCTTGCCTTCTTGTCCTGCCTTGCCTTGTCTTGCCTTGCCTTGCCTTCTTGTTCTGCCTTGCCTTCTTGTCCTGCCTTGTCTTGCCTTCTTGTCCTGCCTTGCCTTTACTTCTTGTCCTGCCTTGCCTTGTCTTGCCTTGTCTTGCCTTGCATTGCATTCCCTTGTCTTGCCTTGCCTGGCCTTCTTGTCCTGCCTTGCCTTGTCTTGCCTTCTTGTCCTGCATTGCCTTGTCTTGCCTTGCCTTGTCCTGCCTTCTTGTCCTGCCTTGCCTTGTCTTGCCTTGTATTGCCTTGCATTGCATTCCCTTGTCTTGCCTTGTCTTCTTGTCCTGCCTTGCCTTTACTTGTCCTGCCATGCCTTGTCTTGCCTTGCCTTGCCTTGCCTTGCCCTGCCTTGCCTTGCCTTGCCTTGCCTTGCCCTGCCTTGCCTTGCCTGGCCTTCTTGTCCTGCCTTGCCATGTCTTGCCTTGCCTGGCATTCTTGTCCTGCCTTGCCTTGCCCTGCCCTGCCCTGCCCTGCCCTGTCTTGCCTTGCATTGCATTGCCCTGCCCTGTCTTGCTTTGCCTTGCCCTGCCCTGCCCTGCCTTGCCTTGCCTTGCCTTGCCTTGTCTTGTCCTGCCTTGCCTTGCCTTGTCATGCCTTGTCTTGCCTCGCCTTGCCTTGTCTTGTCCTGCCTTGCCTTGCCTTGCCTTGCCTTGCCTTGCCTTGCCTTGCCTTGCCTTGCCTTGCCTCGCCTTGCCTTGTCTTGTCCTGCCCTGCCTTGCCTTGTCATGCCTTGTCTTGCCTCGCCTTGCCTTGTCTTGTCCTGCCTTGCCTTGCCTTGTCCTGCCTTGCCTTGCCTTGCCTTGCCTTGCCTTGCCTTGCCTTATCCTGCCTTGCCTTGCCTTGCCACGCCTCGCCTCGCCTCGCCTCGCCTCGCCTCGCCTTGCCTTGCCTTGCCTTGCCTTGTCTTGCCTTGCCACGCCTTGCTTTGCCTCGCCTCGCCTCGCCTTGCCTTGCCTTGCCTTGCCTTGCCTCGCCTCGCCTTGCCTTGCCTTGCCTCGCCTTGCCTTGTCTTGCCTTGCCTTGCCACGCCTTGCTTTGCCTCGCCTCGCCTCGCCTTGCCTTGCCTTGCCTTGCCTTGCCTTGTCTTGCCTTGTCTTGCCTTGCCTTGTCTTGCCTTGCCACGCCTTGCTTTGCCTTGCCTTGCCTTGCCTTGCCTTGCCTTGCCTTGCCTTGCCTTGCCTTGCCTTGCCTTGCCTTGCCTCGCCTTGCCTTGCCTTGCCTTGCCTTGTCTTGCCTTGCCACGCCTTGCCTTGCCTTGCCTTGCCTTGCCTTGCCTTGCCTTGCCTTGCCTTGCCTTGCCTTGCCACGCCTTGCCTTGCCTTGCCTTGCCTTGCCTTGCCTTGCCACGCCTTGCCTTGCCACGCCTTGCCTTGCCTTGCCTTGCCTTGCCTTGCCTTGCCTTGCCTTGCCTCGCCTTGCTTTGCCTTGTCTTGCCTTGCCTTGCTTCGTCTCATCTGATGTCTTGTCTTGTCTTGTCTCGTCTCGTTTCGTCTTGTCCTGTCTTGTCTTGTCTTGTCTTGTCTTGTCTCACTCCCTTGGCGTCTCGTCCTCTCCCCCCCAACAGAAGCTGACGAGATTCCAGTCCCAGTCTCTGCAGTTCGCGCGGCGCCTGCCCGACGGCTACAACACAATGGTGCTCTTCTCGGCGCTGGCCGGCGTGCTCATGGTCTCCGTCTTCATCTTCTTCGTCTGGGTGCAGGATCAGGTGGAGCAGTTCGGCGACCCTCTGGCTCCTCCCAGCATCTTCTTCTGATGCTGGCGGCAGGCAGGCAGGCAGGCAGGCAGGCAGGCACACCCACACGGCGCTACGACGTTACGTGCGAGCTGGCAAAAAGTGAGTCAGTCCATGTCATCTTAATTACCGTGTTTTGGGGGGTGTGCGGGAGGGGTTTGAGGTGTGTGTGTGTGTGTGTGTGTGTGTGTGTGTGTGTATGTGTGTGGCAATGAGAGGGTGGGCGTGGGGGGGTGTGCGTGTGTGTGTGTGTGGTGGGGGGGGGGGGGGGGGGGTGTATGTTTTCAGGTGGCTAAACACAAACGTGTAAACCACCCAAAATGAGTCGATGTCATCATAACACCGTGTTTGGGGGGAGGGGAAGGAGGGTACGCGCGCGCGCGCGCGTGTGTGTGTGTGTGGGGGGGGGGGGGGTGCTTAGAAATGTTGGTATAAATTCAACTATTCTTCAAAGTTATTATCGATGCTGTATCGGGTCCGTGCTTACAGTTTCATTTTTGTGCTGGTATGGAAGTTTGGGAGTGAGGAGTAAGCGTGTTTTGAACGATGTCATGAGTGTATGCAGTAAAATTGTGGGAGTGAAACAAGCTAGTATGCAAGAGCTGTATGAAAGTCGAGTGGTTAAAAAAAAAAAAAAGCAGGCAGATAGCAACTGACGACAACCATATTTTAACAAAGTATTATGAGCTATTGCCATCAGGACGACGCTACAGCACTTTTAAGTTGAAATCCAGAGCTCTGAAGACTTTTATTCCACGTTCAATCCACCTTTTAAATTCTTGAGAACTGTGTGTGTGTGTGCGTGCTCGCGCGCGTGCGCGCACTCTCATGTTAGACGTGTGAAAGTCCGTGTATGATAGGTTGTACCTTGTTCTAGTTGTGTGTGTGTGTGTGTATGTGTGTGTGTGTGTGTGTGTGTGTGTGTGTGTGTTTACTGAGCTCAAAAACGTGACAATTGGTTATTATGAATGTGCAATATGTAGGATGAATAATGTGCAATATGCAGAATGAATGTACAATGGAATATGTCTGATGCTAACATCCATATTCTAAATATATTTCTGTTAATAATTACGATGTAATAATTAATTGCAGTGTTTTAAAAGCGAATATGTGAAATGCTTTTATTTGAGAACATATGTTTATTACTCATGTTTAATCAAGTAAACCGCGTGTGTGGGGTGGGTGGGGGGTGGGTGGGTGCGGGTGTGTGCTGATTATCTGGTTGTGGTTTTCCGCAGTTTATCTTTATTCTTATCTTATCTGTCTATTATAATCAATGTGCAATATAGTAGGCTATGCTTATAATTATATTCAAAATAATGCTTCTTAATTCTTTCTGTTTTTACATTAAGAATACCAGTTATTACCTGCAGTGTGTGGATGTATGTATGAAACGGTGTATGTGATATTTTTTACATTTGTGTCTTCGTAATATTCATAAAAGCTGTTGTTGACTTTTACAGTTATGGTCCCCATGTTGTTTACTTGTCTATGTTGTGATAATGCACCTGACCAAATTTCTCCAGTTGGAGATAATAAAGTTATTCTTATTCTTATACCCACACAACACTGGAAAAAGTCGCACATTCGTCATATAACGGCAAATTAGACCCAAATTAGACTAATAACAGCAAATTAAACCCAAATTAGAAAAAACAACAACTGTTACTCAAATGCAAGACAAAAAAAGGTTAAGTTTTCAGCTGGGTTGGAAAGAGTCCTGGGAAGGAGCCTTTCACAGTGCAGTTCAGCAGGCAGAGAGTTCCAGACAACTGGGGCTGAGAAACTAAATGATCGGTGACCGAAGGTTTCTGATTAGTTTTCGGCACCCGTAGTAACCTTTCAGCTGAAGTTTATATTTTGTATTTGTATTTGTATTTCTTTTTATCACAACAGATTTCTCTGTGTGAAATTCGGGCTGTTCTCCCCAGGGAGAAGTGGATTTTTCTACAGAACTTTGCCAGGAACAACCCTTTTGTTGCCGTGGGTTCTTTTACGTGCGCTAAGTGCATGCTGCACACGGGACCTCGGTTTATCGTCTCATCCGAATGACTAGCGTCCAGACCACCACTCAAGGTCTAACGAAGGGAGAGACAATATCAGCGGCTGAGCCATGATTCGAATCACTGAGCGCGCACAGATTCTCTCGCTTCCTAGGCGGACGCGTTACCTCTAGGCCATCACTCCACACTACACATCAGGTTAACAGAAAATGTGTTCAGGTACATGTCTGATGTTCGAGTTGACCTAAGCTCTGTACTGCGGACAGTGCCTGGAGCTATGAAAACATCAAAGTGCCCAGTGTCTCGCACACGCAGCATTTAGTCCTGCCTCTCGATTTTTGGCACGAATTTCAGGTCAGGTTTGAAGGGAGATAAATCGTGTGTTCATGACCAGACCAGATCACACAGTTGTCTCGCTTCGTTAGCTTCCATGGGCGAACAACGCACAAAGCCTTTGGCCCTTTCAATATTTCTTAATGAGATGATAAAGTTCTTCTTATTTTATCTTATCTTATCTTATCTTACTGTTTGAACTACGTCTGCGTACTTATAAGCAGGTGTGCGGACGTGCGTGCGTGTATGCGTGTGTGTGTGTGTGTGTGTGTGTGTGTGTGTGTTCGTGCGAGTACGTGCGTGTTGATGTGTGTGCGTGTGTGTGTGTGTGTGCTTGTGTGCTTGTGCGCGCGCACGCCCCGAGTGTGTGTGTGTGTGTGTGTGTTAGTGTCCACCAGCTTGCTTGCTTGTTTGCACAGATTTTGAATCAATGAATCAAAGTTCAGGATACATGAATTTTGTCTTCTAATAATTGTAAGCTGTCAGGCCGAAAACGTAATGCATTCTTGCAGCGTCAGGCGCCACGTTTTCCTTCACTGCACCCTAGAGACATAGATAACGAGTATCGATTTATTGTTTCCCTCGTCGTGACTTGAAACTTAGACGAGTACTTAGTCATTGTCTTTCTGTGTTACGATTGCAAAATGTGTTCTGCAGTGCGCCAAAACCTAGCTGATACGTATCGCATTGGGGGCTGCCTTCGGGCAGACAGAATAACTAGCTTCTCATACACAACGTCCTGATGTTTTCGAGCTGAACAAGATTTAAAAAAAAAACCCACCTGAACGCGGATTGTGTTGTGTTGTTTTATGTCATCATCATCATCATCATCATCATCATTATCATTATCATCATCATTCTCATCATTGTCATCTTCTTCTTATTATTATTTTTTGTTGTTGTTCTTTTTCGAATTATTATCGTTGTTGTTGTTCTCCTCCTCCTCCTCATTCTACTTCTTCTTCTCCTCCTCCTCCTCCTGCTTCTTCTTCTTCTTCTTCTCCTCCTCCTCTTTATCCTCCTCCTCCTCTTCTATTTCTCACTTCTCCTCCTCTTCATTCTCCTCCTCCTCCTCTTCATTCTCCTCCTCCTCCTCTTCATTCTCCTCCTCCTCTTCTTCTTCTCCTCCTCTTCCTCCTCCTCCTCTTCTTCTTCTCCTCCTCTTCCTCCTCCTCCTCTTCTTCTTCTCCTCCTCTTCATCCTCCTCCTCTTCTTCTTCTCCTCCTCTTCATCCTCCCTATTCTTGTTCTTCTTCTGCTTCTTCTATCTTCTCCTCCTCCTCCTTCTCCCCTTCTTCTTCTCCTCCTTCTCCTCCTCCTCCTCCTTCTTCTGCTTCTCCTTCTTCTCCTCCTCCTTTTCCTCCTTCTTCCCTCCTTCTCCTTCTTCTCCTCCTCCTTTTCCTCCTTCTTCCCTCCTTCTCCTTCTTCTCCTCCTCCTTTTCCTCCTTCTTCCCTTCTTCTCCTCCTTTTCCTCCTTCTCCTTCTTCTCCTCCTCCTCCTTTTCCTCCTTCTTCCCTCCTTCTCCTTCTTCTCCTCCTCCTTTTCCTCCTTCTCCCCCTCCTTCTCCTCCTCCTTCTTCTTCGCCATCGTCGTCCTCCTCCTCCTCCCCTCCCCCTATTCTTTTTTTTTTTTTTTTAATTTTTAATCTTCTTCTGCTTCCCCTCTTCCCTGGTTTTGTTGTTGTTGTTGTTGTTGTTGTTTATTTTTTTCTTTCTTTCTTCTTCATACCCCCCCCCCCCCCCCCCCCCCCCCCGCCCCCAACCCTTCATATTCACATTCATATTTCCATTGGGACGCTGACAGAGTGGTAGTAGCGTGCTCCTTCATGCGTTTTACATCCCTGGTCACCTTGAGGCTGCCAGCGCTCTAGTCCTTTTATGGGCCAGCCTGCGGAGGGGGAGGGGTGGGGGGGTGTGGGGAGGCGAGGGGGGCATCAGTGAAGTACCTGTCATGGTCATGAAAAGGTGACATGACAGTGTCAGTGTCCTTGGCCTTGTACACCACACTGTTGGTGGAGGGGGTGGGGTGGGGGTGGGGGGGGGGGGGTCGTTGGGGAAGGGGGTAGGGGTGGTGGTTTTGTGGGTTGAGGCTGCAGCGGCAACAGTCGCAGTTTACAGTGTTTTAGTTGGGTTTTTTTTTTTCATTTTCACACTATGCTCAAGGACTGAGGCGTCACTGCGTTTAATTGCAAGGCAAACCCATGCACGCTACACCATAATCTGCTTTACAGATACCTGACCTGCTAGCATAAGTATCAACCCAACACACTTTGTCAGGTGGCAGAATAATAATAATAATAATAATGGTATTAATATAGCGCTGAATCTTGTGCAGAGACAAATCAAAGCGCTTTCACACCAGTCATTCACACGCATGCATAACTCTAACACTGGAAAAACTGAAGGAAGAGGCAGGGGAGGGAGGCTATTTTGGGAAGAGGTGGGTTTTAAGGCCAGACTTGAAAGAGCTGAGTGTGGAAACTTGACGAAGCGAAGTTCGTTCCAGTTGCAAGGTCCAGAGACAGAAAAAGAACGGCGGCCAATAGTCGAGTGTTTGAATCTGGGTATACGTAAACAGAGTGGATCCGAAGCCGATCGTAGTGAGCAAGATGGAGTATAGAGGTGAAGGCAGCCACAGAGATAGGAAGGGGCAGATTTGTGAATACATTTATAACATAGAGTGCTGATCTTGTACTTTATTC
>NC_134904.1:16255479-16262979 GCF_041734735.1 Babylonia areolata | reverse complement strand
CAGCGCTTTAACAACTCGGCTATTGCGCCCGTCAGATCAGAGACATTGTTGCTAACTACTCATACTAGACTGAGTCTACGTAACAAAATATTCACGGCCATAATCTATCAAATCGTGGCGCTCGCTTAAGAGAGATAATTAACTCACTCAGTACGGCCAGTCCTCTCTTCTCCTCTACACAGACCCCTCGGATGTCCAGTGGGTGTCTGAATGACCCAACCTTTAGCTTCCGTCGTCAAAATTGTGGTATTCTTTGTCAACATTCACCTCTTCAGTGTAAGAGCCTTCCGCTGGTAATATTTTGATGGTGGTTATTGAGGTGAAACGCTGTTAACGTCGTCTCTTTCGCCGTTCGTATGGAGAGAGTTAAAGGGAGTTTATCTATCTTTTCTGCGCTCTCACGTTTCAGTGAAGCTGAACTCTGCTGTGGGGCTGGCGATATTAGATAGTAATAGTAATGATAATTATAAAAGAAATATATAAAAAATTAAAAAGAGGATAGGGGGGAAATGCGATTCGTCTGCACTGAAGATGGCCAACGGCCATACCACGTTGAAAACACCGGTTCTCGTCCGATCACCGAAGTTTTAAGCAACGTCAGGCCCGGTTAGTACTTGGATGGGTGACCGCCTGGGAACACCGGGTGCTGTTGGCATTCCTTTCTCAAGGCCTGACTAAGCGCATTGGGTTACGCTGCTGGTCAGGCATCTGCTTGGCAGATGTGGTGTAGCGTATATGGATTTTGTCCGAACGCAGTGACGCCTCCTTGAGCTACTGAAACTGAAACTGAAGATGATTGCTCAGTCACCCATTCGCTTAAATTAAAGGAAAAGAAAGTTGCCCATCGGACAAGTGACGACGGACACATCCGCTTTACCACAAGGTTTAACTCTCTCCATACGAACGGCGAAAGAGACGACGTTAACAGTGTTTCACCCCTATTACCATCATCAAAATATTGCAAGCGGAAGGCTCTTATACTGAAGAGATGAATGTTGACAAAGAATACCACAATTCTGACGACGGAAACTAAAGGTTGGGTCAATCAGACACCCACTGGACATCCGAGGGGTCTTGTGTAGAGGAGAAGAGAGGACTGGCCGTACTGAGTGAGTTAATCCTGCCTTCCTTTCCTTTCCAGTTTCGGCTTTCCTTTCACTGTCATAGGCACGCATGGTTTGGATTTCAGATACTTGTTCCTATTATTAGTTCATACCAAGAGCAGTACTGGAAAGCGTCTGTATTTTCTTCTTCTTCTTCTGTCGCCTTGGTGGACTGAGAGAGTATTTGTATTTGTATTCCTTTTTATCACAACAGATTTCTCTGTGTGAAATTCGGGCTGCTCTCCCCAGGGAGAGAGCACGTCGCTACACTACAGAGCCACCCATTTTTTTGTATTTTTCCTGCGTGCAGTTTTATTTGTTTTTCCTGTCGAAGTGGATTTTTCTACAGAATTTTGCCAGGAACAACCCTTTTGTTGCCGTGGGTTCTTTTACGTGCACTAAGTGCATGCTGCACACGGGACCTCGGTTTATCGTCTCATCCGAATGACTAGCGTCCAGACCACCACTCAAGGTCTAGTGGAGGGGGAGAAAATATCGGCGGCTGAGCCGTGATTCGAACCAGCGCCCTCAGATTCTCTCGCTTCCAAGGCGGACGCGTTACCTCTAGGCCATCACTCCACTGGTATCTAAACTATCTATCTAAACTAGATACTTTGGTTTAAATAATCTTTAATTATTCAACAATACACATGATTACAATGCAATGAATGACAAAAGAGCATCAACAAGCTTAAAGCTCACACTGTGCTCACAACGTTGCACTTCAATTTTATCATGACGGCTGATGAACCATATTATGACTTGTATCAAATAACATTCATAAACAGTAAGTAATGAAATAATGAAATAAAACAAATAAACAAACAGTACATAATATAGTAAAATAATGCTAATATCAATATTAACATGAGATTAAATTTATTATCACCAAAGTAATTGGCCTAATAGAAGAAAAACACGAAGAAGAAGAAGAAAATTTAGAAGAATGGAGGGTAAGGTGGTGGGGGAGGGGGAACAGAGGGGAGAGGAGAAATTCTAACAGATCATTGGCCAGTCCATTCACTTTGAATATTTGGTCAGTCAAATAAATTTAACATATATTTTACGAATAGAATCATGTTGTACCCTTTCTTCACAATACTTTCTAAGCTAAAATCTATTTGAATCGGAGATAAACTGGTGGACAGTTTGAAATATGAATATATTTGTATGATTTTGGAGAACAGGATCTCCATGCAACAGATACTAGATACTTTCTACATTGAAACTTCTTCTTTCTGTCACACGACCAACATCGACTTGCTGATGACTCTGTCGTGGTTGATGTATGCTGGGTATTTTCGTGTCTCCATAACCCACCGACCACTGACATGGATTACAGGATCTTTAACGTGCGTAGTTGGTCTTCTGCGTGCGTATACACACGAGGAGGGTTCAGGCGCTAGCAGGACTGCATATTATATATTGACCTGGGAGATACAAAAAAATCTCCACCCTTTACCCACCAGGCACTGTTGCCGAACTTGGAACCTGGGGGGCCCTTAGATTGAAAGTCCAGTCCAGCGCTTTTACCACTCGGCTATTTGTGCGCCGAATCTTCCTGAACTGAAACAGATCCTAGAATAGGCTTCAGGATGTTATGAGGCAAATCCACCCGGAAGTATGAGCGATACACAACACCAGCTCCTGCCCTCCACCCCTTTGAGGAAATCGTCCTAACTACATGAGACATAGTGGGGAAAACCCCAACTGTTATGACGACTGGTCTATTTTTACTGACGGCGTGTGTGTGTGAGTCAAGTCAACATTTTATTTCATGATGGTAAATTGAATAAGCAGAAACTGCTTTTTTTTTCTTTTTCTTTTTTTTCTTTCTTTTTTTTTTTTTTACATCAAGCCATCAATGAAAAAGAAAGAAAATAGAAAATACAGGAGCGACAGAAAGAGAGAACAAGCAAGTGTGTGTGTGTGTGTGCGTGCGTGCGTGTGCGTGTGTGTGTGTGTATGCATGCGTGTGAGTGGGTGTATTTCTCCCTCTGTGTGTCGCAGCAAGTCAAGTTTTGGGTAACGAGCAAAACTTCAGTTCGCTGATTTCATGTGTGTGTCTTCCTGTTTTCTTTCCGATGTAGTTAAAAAAAAGATGATGATGATGATAAAAATATGATGGATATGATGATGATAACGACGAAGATGATGATTTGATAATGTCGATGATAACAACCATGAGGATGATGGTGGTAGAGGTGGCCGTTGGGATGATGGCGATATCAGGATGAGGATAATCATCTTGGTTGCTGCTGTTTAATCGATGTCTAGAAATCTTGCGACGGTATGTTGTTGTTGCTGTTGTTGTTGATTTCAAACCACGCCTTCCACTGAAAACATCTCAGCCTCTGTCCTCTCTATGTCTCTGTCACTCTGTGTGTGTGTGTGTGTGTGTGTGTGTGTGACGCGCACACACCACATATTGTCTAAAAATCGCTTTAGTGAATAGATGTTGAATTTTTGACCAACCATCCAACCAACCAACCCACACACCACACCTCCCTCCCACACACACACACGTACATACGTACACAGCACACAGGCGCGCGCGTGCGCACGCACACACACACACACACACACACACACACACACACACACAGGGCCCTCTCATCCCTTCTCCACCTTCCTCCTACCCACACCCCTACCCCCTATCGCCCCCCTCCTTCCCCCCCCCCCTCCACCCATCACCCCCACCCCCCAACACCCCCCCCCCCCCCCCCCGCCCCCCTCAAGAGACTCGCCCCTCTCTTATGACACACCTCTATCGAAAGTCTTTAAACTTGAACACTGTCTTTTAAAAATTTGTTTAAAATTCCCTGGAAAGCTCTACCATCACTTCTCACGGTGATTGTGGTAGCTCGAGGTTTTTCCCCGCCAAGACTTTGATTTAGGCTGAATCATTGTGTGTGTGTGCGTGCGTGCGCGCGCGTGCGTGTGTTTTTTTTTTTTTTTTTTTTTTTTTGTTTTTTTTTTAACTAATAAAACCGCTGAATAAAACAAAACAAAACCAAATCGAAAGCAGCCAGTTCCCAATTCGCATGAAAAGTTTGCCGTTCAAAGACCAACAACTGCAACGACTAACGCATACGTCGACTGAACAAAAAAAAATCAACAACAAAAAAACCACCACCACCAACAACAACAACAACAACAAAAGAAAAGCCAGCCTGTTTTCCATCAACTTTATTTAGCGTTGCTTGCACAATGAGGCCGAGTTCGTTCAGTCGAGCGAATCTGTGTTGCGTGCTGAATGCAGGCCAGTGTCAGTAAAGTTACCCGATAAAAAATGGTGGGTGGTTTCAGTTTGTGCATTGGGGGGGGGGGGGGGGGGGGGGTTCCCCCCCACCCCCCGACCCTTCTCGTCTTCAACCCCCCCCCCTCCCCACCTGCCCCCCCCCCCCACCCCCCGCCCCCCCGAAAGGAAAGGCCCAGTTTCCGTTTCTTCATATGTATACCTGTAAAGCAATGATTAGTGGCGCAGGGGTTGGTGGGGTTTTTTTGTGTGTTTTTTCTGCGTTCGGACAAAAATAAAATGGAATTCCAGCTAACAAAACAGCAAATACAGAAGAACCCCCCCCCCCCCCCCTCCCCCTCCCCCAACCTACCTTAAGGGAAAGGCCTAGTTTCTGTTCGTTCATTTCAATACCTGTAAAGCATTGGTTCATGGCGCAGGTGGTGGTGGTGGTTTTCTTAGCAAGGAATTCCAACTAACACAACAGCAAACACAAGAGAAACACACACACACAAAACCGAAACTAAAACACGTGTTGTGTGATCATTGTCGACGTAAAGAATCAATTTTAGAACATCATTTTCTTTCTTCTTCTTCTTCTCCCATAAAGTAGTGATGCTAGCAAAGGCTGTATAAATTGGCGCCGCTCATGGAACGGGGATGTAGTCTGTAGTATTAACACGCGGTTCTAGAAAGTGGCTCTGAAATGTATTTTTGTGTTGGGTTGTGTAAGCCTATAGTGTAGTCACTCATTTGTCAAAAACAACAGATGTCTGTGTGTGTGAAATTAATAACTGCTTGATTGAAATAGTCGGTGCAACTGGTCTACCGCTTTAGTTGTATTCTATCTATCTATCTATCTATCTATCTATCTATCATTTCATTCTATCTATCTATCTATCTCTATCCATCTATCTGTTTGTTATATTTTCTTTCTATTGTCACTTGTTTTGACAAGAAATTAATAGGCTACTTCATCAAGTTAGAGACACATTATTAGCGGACATTGCCCGGTTTCCATAATAATGTTCGCGTTTTTGATGGAGTATTTTTGGAGGTAAGTCTTTTTTGTCTACTCGTTTGTCGGTTTCCGTTCGTTCGTTTCTTGTTCTTTTATCTTGTATTTTATTTCTCTTTTTTTTTCTTTCTTTGTTTCTTTTCTTTCTTTATTCATTCATTTATTTTCTTTCTTTCTTTTATATTTTTTTCTTTTATTTATTTCTTTTTTGTCTTTTTTTTCTCTATTTTCTTTCTTTCTCCTTCTTTTTTTCTATTTTCTTTTTATTTCTTTAGTGTTTTCTTTCTTTTCTTTTGTTTCGTTTTCTTTTTTCTTTCTTTCTCTCTTTTCTTTTCTTTCTTTCGTTCTTTTCTCTGTTATTTGTTTTCCTTTCTTTTTATCTTTTTTCTCCTTCATTCTTTCCTCTCTCTCTCTCTCTCTCTCTCTCTCTCTCTCTCTCTCTCTCTCTCTCCTGTCTTTTTTCCTTCATTTTTTTTTCTTACCACTTTCGAAAAACTTTATTTAGGTGATTTATTTTTTCTTTTATAAAACAGGAGGTGGGGGGAATGGGGAGGGAGGAGCGGAGGGGGGGGGGCGAGAGTTGGAGAGGGGAGGGGGTTGGAGTATTGCAGAGAATGGAGGGGGGGGGGGTTGGGGGTATTGCAGAGAGTTGGAGAGGGGAGGAGTTTGGGGTATTGCAGAGAGTTGGAGAGGGGAGGGGTTTGGAGTATTGCAGAGAGTTGGAGAGGGGAGGGGTTTGGGGTATTGCAGAGAGTTGGAGAGGGGAGGAGTTTGGGGGTATTGCAGAGTGTTGGAGAGGGGAGGGGTTTGGGGTATTGCAGAGAGTTAGAGAGGGGAGGAGTTTGGGGTATTGCAGAGGAGGGGTTTGGGGTATTGCAGAGTGTTGGAGAGGGGAGGAGTTTGGGGGTATTGCAGAGAGGGAGGAGTTTGGGGTATTGCAGAGGAGGGGTTTGGGGTATTGCAGAGAGTTGGAGAGGGGAGGGGTTTGGGGTATTGCAGAGGAGGGGTTTGGAGTATTGCAGAGAATGGAGAGGGGAGGAGTTTGGGGTATTGCAGAGGAGGGGTTTGGAGTATTGCAGAGAATGGAGAGGGGAGGGGTTTGGGGTATTGCAGAGGAGGGGTTTGGAGTATTGCAGAGAATGGAGAGGGGAGGAGTTTGGGGTATTGCAGAGGAGGGGTTTGGAGTATTGCAGAGAATGGAGAGGGGAGGAGTTTGGAGTATTGCAGAGGAGGGGTTTGGAGTATTGCAGAGAATGGAGAGGGGAGGAGTTTGGGGTATTGCAGAGGAGGGGTTTGGAGTATTGCAGAGAATGGAGAGGGGAGGGGTTTGGAGTATTGCAGAGAGTTGGAGAGGGGAGGGGTTTGGGGGTATTGCAGAGTGTTGGAGAGGGGAGGGGGGGTTGGGGTATTGCAGAGAATGGAGAGGGGAGGAGTTTGGGGGTATTGCAGAGAGTTGGAGAGGGGAGGAGTTTGGAGTATTGCAGAGAGATGGAGAGGGGAGGGGTTTGGGGGTATTGCAGAGTGTTGGAGAGGGGAGGGGTTTGGGGGTATTGCAGAGAGATGGAGAGGGGAGGAGTTTGGGGGTATTGCAGAGTGTTGGAGAGGGGAGGGGGGGTTGGGGGTATTGCAGAGAGTTGGAGAGGGGAGGAGTTTGGGGGTATTGAAGAGTGTTGGAGAGGGGAGGGGTTTGGGGGTATTGCAGAGAGATGGAGAGGGGAGGGGTTTGGGGGTATTGCAGAGAGTTGGAGAGGGGAGGAGTTTGGGGGTATTGCAGAGAGATGGAGAGGGGAGGGGTTTGGGGGTATTGCAGAGTGTTGGAGAGGGGAGGGGTTTGGGGGTATTGCAGAGAGATGGAGAGGGGAGGAGTTTGGGGGTATTGCAGAGTGTTGGAGAGGGGAGGGGGGGGTTGGGGGTATTGCAGAGAGTTGGAGAGGGGAGGAGTTTGGGGGTATTGCAGAGTGTTGGAGAGGGGAGGGGTTTGGGGGTATTGCAGAGTGTTGGAGAGGGGAGGGGGGGGTTGGGGGTATTGCAGAGAGTTGGAGAGGGGAGGGGGTTGGAGTATTGCAGAGAGTTGGAGAGGGGAGGAGTTTGGGGGTATTGCAGAGAGTTGGAGAGGGGAGGGGGTTGGAGTATTGCAGAGA
>NC_134904.1:16240479-16242979 GCF_041734735.1 Babylonia areolata | reverse complement strand
CTGCTGGTCAGGCATCTGCTCAACAGATGTGGTGTAGCGTGTATGGATTTGTCCGAACGCAGTGACGCCTCCTTGAGAAAGTGAAACTGAAACTGAAACTAACTCACTGGGCACTCACTGCTCTTTCAGTAACGACACACTCACACGAAGCTGAATCGATTTGTGTGTGTGTGTGTGTGTGTGTGTGTGTGTGTGTGTGTGTGTGCGGCAGTGCATGGCCGGGGAATAGGGAAAGGTGGCGGGGGCAAGGCACGACGCGTACAATAAATCAATCAGGAGATGCAGTCACGTGACATTTCGCCGCCGCAGTTCTTGTCAGCCGTGATGCTTTAGCCGGGCCCTCTGATTGGACACTGAGTCATCTATTCTTCTTTTTCTTCTTTATTATTATTACTGGATTTTTTTTTTTCTCTCAAATCTCCTTGCCTGACTGAAAAATTGTGCGCGTGATTTTCTTTCTTTCTTTGGTTCAGTGAAAGAAAGAAGGAAAGAAAGAAAGAAAGAAAGAAAAAAATATCTGAGGATTATAATGGATCGAAAGGCAAGAGGGCGTTCAGGTGAAATGTCGCAGGAATCGACTGACTTTCTGCCGCCGGCACACTCGAACGGCGTCAGAAGAATGACAGAGTCACCGAATGCATCGTTACTGTCACGTATCACCGTTTTATACAACCTAGGTTACACACACACACACACACACACACACACACACACACATATATATATATATATATATATATATATATATGTATATATATTATTTTATTACCTAAGTCCCTCAGTCTAACTTAACCAGCTGGTCTTGTCTCGTCTTGTCTTCAGTTGTCTCGATCAGTTCAATCCTGTAGTAATCCCAGGCAACAATCCGGCACAATAAGGGGGCGCGCCGCTCTACTGAGGTGACTGATGTCTGTGTCAGTACTGACGACCGTCATGCTCTCTAGTTCGGCCAGGGGAACCCGGGCCCCACGGTACAGCATCAGTTAAAAACAAACAAACAAAAAAACAAAAAAAAACCCCAAACACACAACTGAAGCGATCTGGTCAACTCACAAGCGTGGTCTGCACTTTGCAGCGTATCGCTGCTTAGCAACGACTACGTTCGTCAGTCTACTCACTTCGTCCGTCTGTCTGTTGCTGTTACTAATACTATATATAGAGGCCGCGGCCACTCAGCCCCTGGTGTGGCCTCAGTGTCTGGGGTGGGTAGGAAATGGGCAGACTGAAGAACACACACACACACACACACACACACACACACACACACACACCCTGAGAGAGAGAGATAGAGAGGTCATTGACCTTTAGCGGACACTGGGCAGTGGGCAGACAGACAGACAGACAGACAGACAGGGGCCAATTGACTGTCAGACAGACCAAGAGACCCGACGGCCGGAGTGACCCTTTCCGTTTCTTGACCCCGACTGACTCACCCGTGTGTGTGTGTGTGTGTCACGTGTGTGTGTGTGTGTGCGCGCGCGCGCGCGTGTGTGTGTATGCCAGTGTGTGTCACTAAGTTATGTGACTGGCGTGTATGTATGTCAGTGCATGCATGCGTTTGTATGTATGTATGCATATGTATGTATGTTAACCTTATGTATATGCAACTGAGTATGTATACCTATATGCGCCAGCCGCTGCGCGCGTGCGCGTGTCTCCCGATCAATCGACTGAGTCAGTCGTCCACGTGACGGCCGGCCGGATGGTGTTTGTCAGTCACTCTGACGGTGTCGTGTCTTGCAATGTGCGAGCGCGCGCGCGTGCGTGAGTCAGTGCATCAGTGTTTGTGGCGTATACACATACCGACGTATGACACGTGTAGCCTACTCACACATAATGATATCTGTGTGCATGGTTTTGATGTGTTCTCAGTGGGACATTGACATGACAGCGCCGCAAAGTCAGTGATCGCAGACCGACTGAAAGCCGAAATCCAACAGATTAATCACTCGGCCCGCGCCAACTGAACACAAACCACCACAGCAGCGGACATATATGTGACCTCCCCTCCACACACACCCCCACTCCCCCGCCTCCCCTACTGTCCTTGCCCTTTACTATACAACACCAATATATATAAATACCCGGTGCTAACTGGGGCCGACTCTTACTGAATTTTATCTCCATGTGGATTTCGGTTGAGGTCGTCGGCCATGGTGTAATGCCGGTCTACATCAGTCACTCTCACTCTGCTGGTTTATCGGTCACTGAAAAGATAGTATGCTTGTATTGCACTGACAACACATGTGCACCGGCTGAGCTTATCTGAAGAACTTACCATCATTGACTCTGGCTTATGACACCAGACAGGGGTAAGATTAATACTAGTCAGTGTACAGTCTACTGCCGGTGACTCATTGTGTGTGTGTGTGTGTTTGTCAGTGTGTGTGTGTGTGTGTGTGTGTGTGTGTGTGTGTGTGTGTGTGTGTGTGTGTGTGTGTGTGTGTGTGTGTGTGTGTGTGTGCCGATGTGTGTGTGTGTGTGTGTGTGTGTGTGTGTG
>NC_134904.1:16182979-16235479 GCF_041734735.1 Babylonia areolata | reverse complement strand
CATTATCCACCTGATAGATTGATAAAACTAAAAGTGTAATGTTGGCTTCTAAACATGGAGAAAACAAAGTAACTTACTTTAGACAGTGAAAAGGATGTGCATGCGCGCACACACACACACACTATCCAATTATAGCAGATAAAAAATATGTGGAAATATTGGACAGTTTCAAATACAAAGGGTCTATAGTTGACCATAATCTTGCCTTCAGTGAACATGTTTATGTTGTTACCAAGAAAGCGCACCAGAGACTCTTTTTACTGTGAAAATTAAGTTTTAATGTTAGTTGATTGACTCCACACATCCTTGAGCTGGTGTACAGATATCTGATTGAACATGTCTAGTGCTGGCTTTCAGCATTGTGGTTTGGTTTGGTAATCTGACAGCCAAAGGAAAGTCAAAACTAGGACTAGTTGTAAACTAGAGTCCTAGCAACAACTGAACACCCCTGTACCAATTCACACTAGTCTAAGCAGAAAAGCACACCAGTATAATGATTCCACTTATTCACTTGACTTGTCTTCTTGTGTGTGTGTGTTTATGCACACCAGATAAGTTATGCATGAATATGTGGTGGTTGTTTCGCAGCGGAGTTGTGTCAGTGGGGTTATTATGTAATAAATGCGCGTGGTCATTGCGGCTGTTTTAGTCCTTTCAACTGAGATGAATTTAATTTCTCCAAATTTAAGATTGTCTTTATTTCCTTTCATTTTTTTATGCTGTGTGTCTGTAACAGTTATGTACAAGGCAAGCATGTACAGGTTATAAATTGTTAATTTTTATTTCATTTGTGTTTGGAAATGTTATGATTGATTGAATTTGAAATGTACCCCTTTTTTAAATTGTTGTTTCTTTTGTTGTCTTGATCTTGAAATGTAATATTTCCTTACCTGAATTGGTGAATGTTTTCTTTTTACATGATAATTGATATGTGCGTGGTGATCAGGGAAAGGTGTGCCAGTTGCTCATTTGTTTTCTGTTTCGCTTTTATATTTCTTGACAAGCATTTGAATGAGCCAAAATAAAACGTTTGTTTTCAATTGAACTTTATATATATGTGTGTGTATATATATATATATATATATATATATATATATATATTTTTTTTTTAAGATCCACTGTGGGCTTGCTTGCGGTTAGCACTACTGTGTTAGAAAGATCCACAAGTGACAGTGCACTGATATTGATTCTTTATACACACAAAAAGAGTGGGTGTCTAAAAATATGTTGATCAGTGCATAATGTGAAAATTTAAGATTAAATGTACACAATAATGAATAAAGAAACACATTTGATGAAAGGTTCTGCCGCCTGCCACATAGTGCAACAGATGACCACAGGGAATTTGATGGTTATAGTTTTCAGTAGAATAGGGCTTGAGTATGAATTTCATATTTTGATAATCAATCTGACAGTCAGCGTCACTATGGCCGTATGGGAGTGGAAAAACTTACTGTGTAAAACATTTTATTATCCAGACGTTTTCATTCTTCTGATAATTGTATTTTATACTTATAGTTTTGGCTTATGATATTTATGATTCTTGACTGTCAGTATGGGAGTGGAAAAACTTGCCATGTAATTTGTAAATCACTTGTTCAGACCTTTTTTTTACTTTGTCATGACTTCTTGATACATAGACATTTCAAAAGTTTAGCAAACTCAGGAAACTGTAGTTTGTTTTGAAGTGGGTAATCTTTTACCCAGCCAAATTCTAATTGATACGACAGTAGTTCTGTTTTCATTAGATGTTATGATAAATCCTTAACATTGTTTATGATACAGTACAGCATTGTGTTAATATTGTATAATGTGAGTGTGAATAATTTCAGAGAACTTTAAAGTTTCTTGTGTGTGTGTGTGTGTGTGTGTGTGCGTTTCAGAATTTCTGTCAAAGCTGGTGTACCCACACTCTTCCCAGTCTTTCTATGACACACTCACACAGTGAAGAAAATTAAGACAAAATGTAATATGTTAAAATTTTCTTGTGTACTACTGCACATTTGCAGTGCATACAGTGATCCACACATATCATAGTTTGTACACTTGAAAATCATGTTACTACTGTTGGCATACTCATACTCTGAGTCATAATTAAGGTACTAAGTCTGAGATTTAGTATACACGTATAGTGTATTGATCAGTGACTAATGTTATTGTTATTGTAAAAAAAAAGTTTTATCTGTGATACAGGTCTGGGGCAAAGTCTGACTGGGAACCCGAAGTGTTAACTATGGTAAGCAATATTTCTTTGTTAGAAAGTCTTGTTACTTTGGAGGAATATCTGAGATATTTGGCCTTGGATAAGGATTTTCACAAAGATCATGGAGTAGAAATAAGTTATGCCTTTGTGTTATGAAATGATGTTCATTAGCCCATGGTCAAAATTTTCTTTGTCATTGTGTCAGAATAAAAACAATGTTATTGTATTATATATATCCCCAGTGCAAGTGATACAGGACAGAGATCTTGTATGTAAGTAAGTTCTAAATGTGAATTGCAAGTTATATCTTGAAGTTGAACTATTTCATACAATCATAGTATCACTAATTAGTATTTGGCTATGCTGTAAGTGTAATGTACTGAATAGTATTAGACAAAATGATAAAACAAAATAGAGATTATCATCATCTTTTCTTTTCATTGATTTTAATTCTTATGATTACAGATTTTACACGATAATATATCAACATCTAATAGAGTGAATCTATAGACTTTCTAGGACAAGGATACAGAAGGAGTCCTGACTTACGATATTTCCGAGAAATGTACAATTTTTTATTTATTTTTTTTACATACAATGATACACGATACAAGTCTCTATGTAGGCATACAGAAGATATGCACAGTTTTCGCTTGTGGTGCAAGCCTTTGAGAGAAATACTGTAATTCATGTATGTAAATTTCATGGTATGGAGACCATGCACTTGTATTGAAGTGGGTTTTGATTTAAAGAGGTTAATTTTTAAATGTGATGATGTGATCATTATCATTTGAGTACAGTCCTTTACTCAGTTTCAGTTTCACAAGGAGCCATCAGTGTTGACTGTTTGGATGAATCCATGTACACTACACCCTGTCTGCTAGGCAGATGCCTGACAAGCAGCATTACCCAACACGATTAGTTAGGCCTTGGGCACACATCTGTGTACAGGTCTATCAGAGTGGATTTCTTCTTGTGGGAGACTTATGTTGTCATGGTTTCTTTTTCAATGTACCAAGTGTGTGCTACACACAGGATCTTGGTTTATACTCACACTCAGTGATTATGCTCACACTCAGTTTGATTCTCCAGTCCAAAATGGGAGAAAAGGGCAAGACCAGGATTTGAACCCAGACCCTCAGGGACGCCGTATTGGAACAGCAGATAAGCATCTTTACACGTAACCTTTCTTCCCCCTTCCTCCTCATGGGGAAAGTAAGTATTTTGGAAATGTTGACTGGGGTTTTGTGTTGCTGGTTGTGCAGGGTTCTCAGTGTGAGGAGCCCCACAGCCTGGAGTGCATCAAGCGCTCGGACATGTACCCGCGAGCGACCCTGGTCTGTGACGACCCCTCCATCCAGCACATCCCTTTCCCCCTGCTGTATGGAGAGAATGGACTGTTCCTTGGGCGCTCGGCTGAAGGAGTTGTCACCCTCACCAACTTCCGCCTTCACATTTGTCAGCGCAAGTCTTTCCTCAACATACCTCTGCGGCTGATCGAGTCGATTGAGTCGCGTGATCTCTTCTACCTGGTGATCCTGTGTAAAGACGCCACTACAGTCAGGTACTTGGGTTTGAAAAATTCAGTTTCTTATTGTGGAAGTAAAACTTTGTTGCATACTGATGTATGCTTTTGTTTGGTAATGTGAATTGAAAAATTAAAAGAAGCATTTTCAAATGTTAAATGATAATTCCCCTTATTAAATTTAGCGCTGCTGTCTCAGATTTGATAGTTTTAATAGTCCACTTCCGTTTGTTTTGTTTTGAATTTTATTGTTCTTCAGCCCTGATATGGCCCTGAATACTTTCAGCAGCAAAGAAAGAAAGAAAAATGTTTTGTTTTTGGTACAGTTTTGTTTAATTTCTGTTAGAAATACACCACACACCAAACACAGTTGTATGGTGTATAATGACTAGATATTATAAATACAACTATAGTTGATGAAAAGCAATAAATGTTTTGTTATGGGCACAGTTTTGGTTTCTTGTTAGAAATAGACCACACAAAAAATCATATAATGTATAATGACATATAATAAAAACATCATAGCTGATATATAAAAAAAAAATGTCACCAAGCATTCAACAGAGATGTTAGGATGAAGAGATATTTTAGACTGCTGTAAAGCATGTTCCGACTGTCCTGCTGCCTCAGGTGTAAATTCTCCTGCAATGAGGATTGCCAGCTGTGGTTGAAGAGGATCTCGGAGTGCACTGGCCCCCCGCTGGAGCTGGCCAAAATCTTTGCATTTGCTTTCCACTCCCATGGCTCGGAACAGGAGGAGAGACAGCAGCAGTCGGTGCAAGGCTCCATGAGCGCATGCGACCAGGCAGCGCAGCTGTGCATCCCTTGTAAGTTTGGTGGTGGTTGTTTTTGTTTTTTTTAAGCTGCTGGTTTGTGAGTGTGTGTATGTTTGTGTGTGTGTTGTTTAATTTTTTTTTTTTTTGGGGGGGGGAAGTTTTTTTTTTCTGATGTTCTACACTCAGAATAGGTAAGCCCCCTGTAAAGAATATCTCTGTGTGTGTGTGTTGTGTGTGTGTGTGTGTGTGTGTGTGGTTTTTGTTTTGTTTTCTCAATTTTTCCTTATGTTCTACTCTCAAAATTGGTGAATCCCCCACAAAGAATGCTAAGGATCACGCTGCTGTGATGTTTTTTTTCATTCATCCATGAAAACTGAGCTGAGACTTAATGAATATCAAGGTGAAAACATAGAATTTGTCTTGTTTCATAAGGTGAGAGAAAGGCTTATGTCAGACTTGGTGTCATACGCATTTTGATTTTATATTCAGGTTACTTGAGATAAAACTGTGAAAACCTTGAAGCTCTGTATTGATAAGATAACGAAATCTGAGTGCTATTATTCATTTCGTTAAGTGTGTCAGTTGACCTTGCTACAATCAGAAGGCTCATTGTGCATTCAGTTAACTTTGAGAAACTGTCCTCCATTTTTTTGTCTGTCTCCTTTTCCAAAGTTTGCAGTCGTCCAGCTGCACCCTGTCTTCTCCAGTCTGTTGAAGAAAAAGGCAAAGTCCTTGAATCCTTAGTATCGTACACACATACATCACAAACAAACATATAATATGCTCTGTCTCTCTCTGTCTGTCTCTCTCACACACAGACACACACAGACACACAGACACACACACACACTTCACACACTTATTTATGAAAAAAAAAATCAAAAAAGTATTCAATCAGTTGGAAATACTGTAACTGGTGAAAATTGGGACTGCCGTTTCTTGTTTTTTTGTTGTTTTTTTTTCAATATGTTTGTTTTACTTTTTGTTTTTTGGTTATCAACTAATCTTGGATATGGGTCACAAGCTTTCTTGTTGATAACATAGTGTTGTGAATGGTGGCTTAGTGGTAACATGTCTGCCTAGGAAGCGAGAGAATCTGAGTGGACAGGTTTGAATCCCACACTCGCCAATATTTCCTCCCCCTCTACTTGTCATTTGGATGAGACAATAAACCAAAGTCCTGTGTGTGGATTGCTCTTAGTGCATCTATAAGAACCCACGGCAAGAAAAAGGTTTTTCCTTGAAAAAAAAATGTACAAAAATCCACTTGATAGTAAAATGAAACAAGTACATTTGTAGACAGAAAACAGAAGAGAAAAATAGGGGTGGCAGTCTCACTGCAGCCAGATTTTCACACAGAGAAATCTGTTGCGACAAAACAGTAATACAAGACAAGGCAAGACAATAACATTGACACTGTTTGCTAAGTTAAACGAGCAATGTGGGTGGTATTTAAAAAAAAAAAAAAAAAGATTTAAAAGAACAACAACAACAAAGCCTGCCCTTTCCATTCATCCAGTGGAGGAGAAGTACACGTTTTCCTTTGGGAAAGAGGTGGAGCGCATGCTGTTTGACACCAGCCGCAAGAAGGTGTGGCGCATCATGCAGGCCAACGAAGACTACTCCGTGTGCGAGTCCTACCCCCGGCACCACATCGTGCCCGCCTCCTTCAAGGACGAGCAGGTCAAGAGCGTGGCCGGATTCCGCTCGGGGAAACGTTTCCCGTCCGTTGTTTGGAGGTAAAGGGGCTTTTTGGGGGTTGCTTTTTTTGTTTTGATGGGTGGAAGGGAGAGACTTTGGTGCGTTGGGTTGGGTGGATGAGTGTGTGGACTTAACAGATACATGTGGGGGGGGGGTTTCTTTGGATGGTGGATGAATGTTGGAATTTGGATGATTTGGAAGTCTTGTGTGGTTTGTGAGTGTGTTTACTGAATTGGGATGCTTTGGGAGTGATGTACGTTACCAGTTCATTTTCCTTGACTTGTGAGTTCCACCGCATGTATGTTAGTTTTTGAGGATTTTGTTTTGTTTTGTTTTGTTCTTTTCAGATAAGCGTAAGTTCACTTTGTGTTTACTTCTGTTTTGTTACTTTAGGTTTGAATCAGGATTTGTGATGAAGAGAATGATTTGTTGCAGATACTTGAATTTTAGACTTTTTGTTTTGAAAATTATTAATTTTGTCTTTAACACTGATTCAGGTCTTGTTTGTTTTTGGCGCAGTACATACATTTTATGCGCATTAACAGAACATGAAGTCATACACACATGTATGTACACACTGACACACACACAAGCAAACACATGCACACATGAACACACACACACACACACACACACACACACACACACATACACATGTATGCACTCGCATCTGCATCCGACTTACTGAGTGGTCAGATTTATAAACAGTTACAACTCAAGAACAGCATATTGAAAACTGAAAAAAAGAAAAGAAAAAAAGTTTGTGAAATTGTTATATTGTGCATATTGTTATATTCTACATATGTATAGAAACACATGTGAGATACACACACAAACCAAGCAGATACTACAGCCGTCAATTGTAGGACCTTGGGTCTTGCCTGTACACAGGGACCAGCGCAACGGGGCGGTGATAGTGCGATGCAGTCAGCCTGAGTACGGCTGGCTGGGCTGGCGCAACCCAGACGACGAACTGCTGTTTAGAATTATTCCGGAGGCCTGCGCACAGGACGTTGGGACCAGCAGCTTCCAGTCTTCTCACCAGGAGATCGTGCAGCAAGGTGGTCAGTAACCATTTTGTGTTTTGAGCATTGGTTGGAGGTAGTTGTGCAGGTTTGTCAGTGCTGATTTGCTTGTGGTTACTAGTTAATGCTGTGCATGTTATGAAAGGAACTTTTTAGCATTGGATGCTAGCATTTTTCTTACTCTCTTCTGGTGATGAATGATAAAGAAAAATATTATCTAGTTCTTTTAAGTTTTGCTTGTGTATACTGTATGTATATTGGTGATTTTTGTTTGTATTTGTTTGTTTTTTCAGTTATGAAGAAAATACAGATGATTTTTTAGGTATTGCAAATGAATGAACATCATGTAGGAACAAGGTTGTGTCTGATTGGTTGGTTTAGTTATGTTGCTGTTATGCTGGTGTTGTTGCAGAGGTGTACAGAATCACCTTAAGTTTACAAGTAAATCACACTAAACACTGTGATCATCTGTGTTCTTATTCTCTCAAAGGATCTTATAGCATTGTATGAGAAGCATTTCTGCTAAATCTCTTCATTCCAACTCTGTTAAACCTGTGACTGTTGTTACTTTTTGGGGTTATCTGTATTTCATATGTTTACACTGAAACTGCTGTAGCCTCTCTTTTTGTGAGAATTTATGCTTGAAATTGCACAAACAGGTGCAGAAAAAGCCTGACAGTGATATGGAAATAAAAGGATTCACTTAGTGATTTGCTTAGTATTCATTGAATTTATTACATGTTTTCAATATTTTGTGTACATTTTCCGCAAACTCACAAGCACTCAGCATAGAAAAAGAAAGGAGCAATTTGCTTTGGCTTTCTCATGATCAGAATTATTTTCTGAACCATTGTACAAGTTTTCATCATCACTGTTCTTATCGTTAATAATTTCCCCAGATGTTTAAAAGGGTAGTTAGTCCAAGTCAGTCGTAGCATTGCCATTCTGAAGAAGACCGGTTTGAATTCTCATGAGAAAAACAAAACCCAATGTTCTGAGAACTGTATGACTCAGTGGGTTTGAAAAGGGATGAAAATCTATTTTATGAACCTTTCCTGAGCCTTTCGATTTGGGTCAGTAGTTGCTTCCTGTCTATAATAGGCACATACGTTTGTTGAAATACCTCCATTCAATCTAACGGAGATTAATAGGCACACAGAAGGCTCTGACACTCAGGTAAATTTGATGGAAGAGGCAGTTAAGGGGTTAACTACTAGTGGTTGTGTAGTGGTGGTATAGAGTGTTGATGGTGCGGCGCTTAAATGGTTAGAGCGCTGGATTCTCGCCTGAGTTTTCTGAGCTTAGTTTCGGGTTCGGCACACCTGGTGGGTGAAGGGTGGAGATTTTTCCATTCTCCCAGGTCAGTATATGTGCAGACCTGCTAGTGCCTGAACCCCCTTCATGTGTATATGCATGCAAAAGATCAAATTTGCATATTAAAGATCCTGTAATCTATGTCTAGTGTTTGGTGGGTTATGGAAACACGAAAATGCCCAGCATGCATCAACCACAGCAGAGTCATCAGCAAATCAGTTTTAGTCATTAACAACCAAAGGAAGAAGAAGAAGGAGGAAAAGTTGGTGTGAGGGGTGGCTGTGAAATCAAAAGGATGTTGATGGATGCTGCAGGTGAGGAGGGTGGAGAGGGCAGCAAGGTGAAGGTGCTGACGGCACAGAAGATGCTGGTGATCGACTGTCGCTCTTACAGCGCCGCCATCGCCAACAGAGCCAAAGGTGGAGGTTCCGAATGTCAAGGTGGGTGCTGCTCACTTGCCACCCTCACTTTCTCCTCTCACCCTCGTCAGTCTCGTGATGTGATAGTGTTCAGGTTAGTTTGATAGTGTTCAGGCTAGTTAGTGAGACATGGTAGTGTTCTTGCTAGTTTGTGAGAGCTGCTGTGTGCTTCATGTAAAGGGTTCCTTTCTTCTCTCATGACATGATAGTGTTCATGCCAGTTTGTGATATGTGATGGTGTTCATGCTAGTTTGTGATATGTGATCGTGTTCATGCTAGTCTGTGATACGTTACAGTGTTCTTGCTAGTTTCGTGATACATGTTGTTGTTTATGCTAGTTTGTGTCACATGATTGTGTTCATGCCAGTTTGTGCCACATGATTTTGTTCATGCTAGTTTGTGACTCATGATAGTGTTCATGCTAGTTTGTGACTCATGATAGTGTTCATGCCAGTTTGTGAAACATGATAGTGTTCATGCTAGTTTGTGCCACATGATTTTGTTCATGCTAGTTTGTGCCACATGATTTTGTTCATGCCAGTTTGTGCCACATGATAGTGTTCATGCTAGTTTGTGATACATGATAGTGTTCATGCTAGTTTGTGATACATGATAGTGTTCATGCTAGTTTGTGGCACATGATAGTGTTCATGGCAGTTTGTGACACATGATAGTGTTCATGCCAGTTTGTGACACATGATAGTGTTCATGCCAGTTTGTGGCACATGTTAGTGTTCATGCTAGTTTGTGACACATGATAGTGTTCATGCTAGTTTGTGACACATGATAGTGTTCATGCTAGTTTGTGACACATGATAGTGTTCATGCTAGTTTGTGATACATGATAGTGTTCATGCTAGTTTGTGATACATGATAGTGTTCATGCTAGTTTGTGAGAGCTGCCATGTGATTTATGTAAAGGGTTTGTTTAATCTGGTAAGTGCACTTGTAAAAGAGGTTTCATTTCCATGTTTAAAATATAAGTACTCTTGTTTTTAAATACTGAATTGAGAGTGCTTTGTTAGAGAGCTATATTTATCTGAAAGTGGATACAGTTGAGATTGTTTTCACATCCAATTCAACAGAAGGATAGGATTCTTAATAGGATGCCATATGCTGAAAGTTGCTTTTGCTGTTTTTTACAGATTACTACACAAACTGTGAAATCAGGTTCATGAACATGGCCAACATTCACTCGATCAGGAAAAGCTTTCAGGCTCTGAGGCTTCTCTGTTCTAACTTCCCAGATCACAAGTGAGTGATGTTGGTGTGTTTTTTGTTGTTTTTTTTGTTCTTGTTTTGTGTGTGTGTGTGTGTGTGTGTGTTGGGAACGTTTGTTTTTCTTTTCTCTGTCTCTCTCTCTGTTTCTTTTTTCTTTTCTACAGGATGTTTGTAGTTGTATGTTGTGTCACAGTCAGAATCAATTTAAATTGTAAATTAAATCCAAACAACGTTTATAACACACACATATGCACCCCCACACAAATGTCTGTCTGTGTGTGTGTGTGTGTGTGTGTGTGTGTGAGACTGAGAGTTTTTTGCTTTATGTACCTAAGTGACTGTGAGTAGTTATTCATTGTTATTTGCATATTTTGTGTGTTTGTATCATGTATTTATTTGTTCTCCAGTTTTGATTTCTCAGGTGATTTTAAGCACTGGCTGTGTCATACTTGTCACAACTTCAAATGAGAATTGAAAGTTTAGAAGTTCCAGAAAAGAGATTGTTTATTAGTTTATATGATTGCTGTAATTCCGTAAAGCCTGACATTCCCCAGAGAGACTGTTCACACAGGCAGATGTTGATGATGCCTGATGCCAGTACTGAGGAGGGAAAAGAAGTGAGGAGGCAGGGTAGGACCCACTAAGAATCATTTCTGATTGGCCTTGTAGGTGATGTATGTAAAATCAGAACAGGCACTGCCGAACACTGCTGAAGTGACTCAGTAACAGTGCAGCGTCTCCTTTAGTGTGTAGCCTCCTGGTGACTGTACATTGATAATTCCCTGTGGACCGCTGATGCTGGGACTGCAACAGATGAGCCCGGATGTGGCCATGTGTGGGGGCACTCTGAGTTAGCTGTGTTGGGGTAATGCTGCTGAAACAGCACAGATGATGGGACAGCAAAAAACAAAAACACAGCAAAGCAAAACAAAAAAACAGCAACCACAAAACAACATCTGTTGTAGGTGTATATATACCTAACAGAAGTTGCCAGGGTGGTGGTGATGTTTTAGCTGGCTGACATAACCATAAAAAACCTATGTTGTAAGTGTATATGCCCACACGAAGTTGCCATGGTGGTGGTGATGTTTCCACTGGCTGACATTGATTGATTGATATGGATACTTCTGTAGTGCCTATCCTCGGTTGGAGACCAAGCTGTAGGTGTACATACCTAACAGAAGTTGCCAGGGTGATGATGTTTCAGCTGGCTGACATAACTATAAAAAAAACCTATGTTGTCAGTGTATATATCAAACAGAAGTTGCAGGGTGGCGATGTTGTTTCCAGTTTCCACTGGCTGACATAACAAAAAGAAAACAAACTATGTTGTAGATGCCTATACCTAACAGAAGTTGCCAGGGTAGTGGTGATGTTTCTGCTGGCTGACATAACAACAACAACAACAACAAAAAGCCGTGTTGTAGGTGCATTGTACCTAACAGAAGTTTCCGGGGTGGTGGTTATGATGTTTCAGCTGGCTGAGCAGCCTGGAGGCCACCAAATGGCTGACCCACCTGGGCACCATCCTCTACTCCAGCCAGGTGGTGGTCTCCGCCATTGAGGACGCTCGCCCCGTCGTCGTCCACTGCTCGGACGGCTGGGACCGCACAGCCCAGATCTCCTCCCTGTCCCAGCTTCTCTTGGACCCATACTACCGCACCATACAGGTTGGGTTTGTGTCTCTGTGTGTGTGTGTGTGTGTGTGTTTGTGTGTGTGTGTGTGTGTGTGTCTGTGTGTGTGTGTGCATGAGGATCTTTGTGTTTTGTCTTTATCACGAGGAACAGTTGCAGACTATTACTGTTAATTCCATGTGGACTGGTGATAATGAGAGAATCTGAAGGTATAGGATTGAATCCCACACTTGCCAGAATTTTCTCCCCCATTCCACTAGACCTTGAGTGGTGGTCATGCAGCTTGCACTTATCACTCGTAAAAGAATCCACAATAATGATTTTTTTTAAAAAGTGTTGTCTCTGAAAGATAGTGAAACACACATGCATGCAGGTGAAAAACAGAAAGGGTGGTGGGTGGTGCACTATGACAGTGACAATCTGTTGTGACAAAAAGTGATACAGTGCAGTACAATACAGCTCAGTCACACAGGATGTCTGCACCTGTGCCAGACTTTCTGATCATTGTGAACTTACCATCTTCTGCTGTCCTCAGGGCTTCCAGTGGCTTGTGGAGCGGGAGTGGCTGGAGTTTGGTCACAAGTTTGCCGACCGCTGCGGTCACGCTGTGGGCAGTGAGGACATCAACGAGCAGTCGCCCGTCTTTCTGCAGTGGCTGGACTGTGTCTATCAGATCTCCAGGCAGTTCCCCTGTCACTTCCAGTTTAACGAAGCTTTCCTGGTAAGTGGAGGGCTGGCGGGCTGTGTGTGTGTTTGTGTGTGCATGTGAGAGAGAGAGAGAGAGAGAGTATTCAGAACGTGTGAGTGAAGTGTTGGGTGCTGAGGAGCGTGACTTTGTTTCTTGTTCCAGTTGTCTTGTACAAGCGTCATGGGGCGTGACTTGAGTTGAGCATTGTGTATGTGGTCTCTTGGTCTGATGAGTTGTGCTGTGACTGTTGCCATCTCTGTTTTGATTTTTTTTTTTTTAATGTTTTCTAAGTGTTTCCTTTGTTTTGATTTTTATGGTTTTTCAAGTATTTTCTTGACCTGCACATAACTGACCTTGGCTCACTAGCGTGCTGTCTGTCACAGATTGGGATTCCTGTCACATTCAGAGTACTGTGGTTTGAATGTTTTATACTCAGAGTGAAACAATGATAAGAGTGAACCAGTGATAAAAATGGCTTTCAGTCATCATGAAAAGGCAAGGTGCTCCTAATGTTATACTATTTTTCTTGAGTGATTTCTCAGTCCACTTTGTTTCCTGTGTATGATTCAGAAGCTGAGCCAAGATCGGGAGCTGATTCACTGTTTTATTGTTGGGAACAGTGTACATGATATTTGTCAAATGTATTAAACTAAAGTATCAAAGACTTGGAGTAAGGTGTGCAGAAAAGCATAACAATTAGGCAGCAGGACATGATTAATGATACCCGAACTGGAGCTGTTTGGCACTGTTTGCTGGTAAGATTGGTAAAGTGCCAGCATATTTTTCCTTTGTTTAATAATAATGTCGTTCATGGTGATGATGATAATAGTAGTGATAGTAATACTACTAATAAAAAAAATGCTATGATTGTGATAATAATAATAATAATCATAATGTGAATTACTTACATGGCACAAACTCCCCATATGGGCTCCAAGCGTGTCACATGAAACTGTATGGACAGTAGTGCTTAATAGCATACAACACCACATAAGGAATGAACACTACAAATTGCAAATAGGAACAGACACACCAAAAAAAGTACAAAATATGCCATACATACACACTGTCTCACACACATGCACGTATGCACACACACACACACACACACACACACTACAAGAAGACTTCAATGGGGGAATAGAAAAAAAAAATGTGTAATGGTGTTACCTGACCCCTGTGTGCTGTGGATGTTGTGAACAGATCAAGTTGGTGCAGCACACCTACTCCTGTCTGTTCGGCACCTTCCTCTTCAACACCAGCCGGGAACGTCAGAAGGAGGCTGTGACCAACCCCACGTCGTCTGTGTGGACCTTACTGCACCCAGACAACCCCAAGTTTCACAACCCTCTCTACAATCCTTCCGCAGCGGAAGTAAGAAAACAGTTGCTTGAGACTGTTTTCGTTTGTTGTTTTGGTTAAATAACCAGTGTGAGTACCTTTTGTTTAGTCTCATATTTGCTGCACAGAAGAAGAATGATTGTTACAAAGTGGGGAGAAAAAAACAAACAAAAAAAACATCCACCAGAAAAGTTGAAACTAGTGTATTGGCTTTCCTTATGTATTTATTTTGAAGATAGACTGTTTTTTGACAGTTCTTTTTGGACTTGTCTTTTCTTCCTACTCATAGCCATACCACAGTATTTTGTGAATAAAATCAGGTCTTCAGGTCATGGTGTTGATAAAAAGAGAAAGCATTGAATCGGATGTGAAAGCCAAGTGATCTGAAAAAGAAAAAAAGAAAAAGAAAAAGAATAACAGGTTAGTGAACTGGTTTGGAGATCTTTCTTTCTTGTTGGAGATTTATGAGGCTTGAATGTTCACAGCTGGAATTTTTTCGATTTCACTTGTTAGAGGGATGAGAAAGGGAAGGGAAAATGAGGATGAATTATGTCCCAGTCCAGACTGAATACAACCTGTTCCTTTCTGTCTGTCTTCATGTATCTACACACTTTGGTCTCTTGCTTTTCTTAGGTGTTGACCCCAGACTGGAGCGTGCATGGCTTGAAGCTGTGGAGCTCGGTGTACCTGTCCAACAACTCCCTGAAAACGTCCAGTGCTGAAGAGTTTGCTGCGTCTGTGGAGCAGGCTCATCAGGTACAACAACAGCCACACTTTGATTTCTCTCTGTCACTGGCATTTTTTTCTGAAAAAGTAGACAATTTTCACATAATTGTAGAACTTTGTGTGTTCAGTATTCTGCAGGAACCAGTACCGTGTAGATCAGCAGTGTCTCTTTGCTGTATTTCATCCCTGCTGTGTTCATGGACTTAGATTGTCTGTATTTACATGTGCTGTTGTCAGCATGCAAGCACACCTAGACGCATCGCACCTTTTAATGTGTTTATAACCGAAACAAACTGGTATACACAAACTGGCACAAGTCCTGTCTCAGATGTTCGTGATAAATCTTACCCAATGACAGTCTTGTTTTTTCCCCCTAAACCTTTGTGTATCATTGCTTGAATTATCAGTTGAAATGTATGTAAAAGGGGGAGTGGTGGTGGTGGGGACGTGGTACACAAGAACATATTGTTTATGTGCCACTTACAAGACACAGACTGAATACACTGGACACCTGTTCAGGATGTGCGCAACAAATGCCTGGATAGAGGCACCACTTTGTTTGCCCTGGATCAATCTGTTCTGTCATGAGGAAGACTCGCATCCATGTTGTCGGTGGCTATAATGATAATGAGCATTTGTAATGTGCTCTACCTCCACAGCGCAAGAGGCCCAGAGCGCTAATAATAAACATCAGTATGTGGAAAAAAATGATTACAAAAATGAACACCACAGGGCACTACAACCAAGACTTTAGAACAAGGCAAATCATATGTCATTGACATGATGGCTCAATGAAAGCAGACTTGTACAGATGTGTTTTGAGGCCAGATTTGAACTGAGATTAATGTTTCAACTTTGGTAGTTGAAGTTTTTTTCCAGGAGACAAGACCAAGGTATGAAAAAGGCATGCTGTCCTAGTTGTCGTTTCTTCTTTGTACAATGTGGGATACGGAGAATGTATTTGAATCCTTTCTTCGTGACCAGGTGCTGACCCCCGACGAGGAGCCGGCGGGCCTGACCAAGACGAGGTCGTGCGACAACCTGACCACCCTGCCCATGGCCCCGCAGGAAGGCAGCAGCCCCCTGACGCGCCGCTCCAGCGACCCGAACATTGGCTGCGGGGGCGATACCATGGCCCTGCTGTCCAAGGAGGTGGACGGCAGTCAGGGCGGCACAAACCCCGATGAGCCCAGCACTGGGGGGGACACCTCCAGCGACAGTGACCTGGCTTCTTCTCCCTGCTCCGTTGAAGAGGACGTGCCCAGGGAAGAACCCCTGCCCAACATGCCAGAGTCCTCCCTTAGTCAGGAGGAGGGAACTGCGCCGGTCAGCGACGGAAACGGTGAAGACAGAGGGGAGAGTGAGAGGGACAGTAGTGATAATAATCATCACCTGTGTGCGGGTGATGACAACTCGGCACAAAGCCCGGGGGAAGATGTCCCCCCACAGACATTAGTTTCTGAGGTGATTTCACAGAGGCCAGAGGGTGAGGGGGAAGCCGTGCTGTGGAACGGCCTCTCTTCAGAGCAGTGCGTAGGCACTCACATTGACAGTGAGGGGGGGAAAGAAGGGGAAGCTACTGTGATGAATGGTCACAAGGGGAGCTGTGCTACGCTAGTGGAAGTGGACACTCAGACGTCGGAGAGTGGCTTGTTGAACGGTGATCATGATGCCAGTCTAACCAATGGTCATGACGATGACCACAGCAATGTGACAGTAGAAACCAAAGCTTTTGAGAGTTCCACGGACACTCTGACAGGCTCAGAGGACCAGGCCCTGCTGCTCAAGTCCCAGCGACATCTGACGTCACAGCTGCCACCCCACCCGGTGGTCACATACCAGAACGGGGAGGACAGGGGGCACAATGGCTACTACGACTCTGGCGACGACGAGGAAGAGCGGCTGCTGAATGGGCGCCAGGACCTGGACACGGCCTCCATGGAGTCCCTGAAGCTGATCCTCCAGAAGAACTGCAGCATCAGCACCAGCACCACCGACATCAGCGACTCCCATGTCTCCAGCAATGGCGTCGCCTCCGAGGTTGTGTCGCGGGCGGCCGGACTGGGGCTGTACATCCGCTGCAACAACGGCATGTGCGGGGTGGGGGGCGTGGGCCGCCGCACCCCCAGCTCCTCTGAGGCCTCCCCTTCCGTCTGCTCCCTGGTGGCCACCCCCATCAACTCTCACACCCCGCCCTCCACCTGCTCCCCGACTCCCGGCTCTGAGGGCAAAGTGAGTGAGTGAGTGAGTGAGTGGTTTCCGGCTGGTCAGATCAGTTAGGTTTCTCATCACGTTGTTGAGATTCAGTCCTTATCCCAACAGCTATGGAAAAAATGGAAAGTGTTGTTGATGGTGCGTACAGCAGCGCAGTGCCTTCGCAACCAAGCCAGGTTTGTTTTGGGACCAGTGACAGTGACTCGAGTCGCTTGTATCTAGAATATTGGCCCCATGGTAATGCGTCTGCTTAGGAAGCAAAAGAATCTGAGTGCCCTGGTTCGATTCCCATACTCACCAATATTTTCTCCCTCTCAGCTAGATCCTGAGTGGTGGTCTGGTTGCTAATCATTTGGATGAGACAGTGAACCAAGGTCATGAATGCATGATAAACTTAGTGCATATGAAAGAATCTATGGCAAATAAAAGGATTATCCCTGGCAGATTCTGCCCAAAAATTCCACTTTGATGAGAAAACAAATATCCTTGCAGGCAGATAAAAAATAGAGTAGCACTCTCATTGTAGAGAATTGCTGTGGGAGAGCAACTTGAATTTCTCTCAGAAATCTGTTGTGACAAAACGATACAATAGAATACAGAAAAATAGTGCAGTACACTACTATACACTACAATACAATACATTACAATACAGTGCAGTGCGATACAATACAATACAATACAATACAATACAGTACAAAATAATATAGTTCCTACCACCCCACTCTGCCCCTCAGCTAGTCTGTGTTGTTCATTCATTTTTGTTTTTTTAAATCTTTGAAAATGTGGGACAAGGACAGTGTCTTGAAGTTTGGAGTTTCATTTTGCGCTTACTCCATCAGGTTTGCGGAGCATATCATGTGTTTTGGAATCTTTCAAATAAGCCCTGTTGTAAGCAGTTAAATATGGTGCCATAGTTTAAGTACAGTTTAGTAATTACTGGTTATTGTAAAGGGCATTTTTGTTTCTTTTTTGTTTTTGGTATGCGTTTTAATTCTAGATTTAACAAGATACAGACTTTACAAACTAATAATAATAGTCAGAAAATGTTGATTAGAAATAGGGCTGGTCCAGCTGAATCAGTAATGACTTTAACCAGTAGAGTAGTCAGTACCCATAAGACGTCAGCTGACATCCTACTAAAAGTGTTGCCAAAGTGCCTATAAAACGTCCACTGACGTCCTGCATATGTTTCGATTTTTCCTTCATTGGAGTTTGGTTCAGTTCACTTAAAGTTAAACAGACTCTGAACAGTTAGTTTGATGTGTCAGGATTATAAAAATGCTATTTAAATGAACATACATCAGGTAGAAGACCCTTTTCCACTCGATAATAATTTGCTAACTGACCACATGACCACGTGGTAAAGGGGGTTGCATCATGTGCAAAAAAAGGCATTGAAAACTGTGTTCAGTAAAGCAAATAGTCACAGTCAGCAGATTTACACAATTCGGAAAGCTCTGCTTGTGATTTTGGACAGCTTTCGCAATGGAGAGGGATCTCTCTTGTCTGATGATTGGTTTGAAAATGAAGGTGATTGACAACGACAGTGATGAAACTGACAGCCCCTTTTGATGGTAATTCAGTCCATCAATCCAGTCAGACAGCGTTTTTTGAACAAGTGGCTATGACTGACAGAATACGTGCAGCGAATGTTGGAAGAAGGGGAGGAGAGGGGGAGGAGTAATGGAAGATGATAGGTTGAATGCCAGTCAGAGTTCTTTTAGGGGGCGAGGCTATTGGGGACTAGTGTACTCTTATTTCAATGCAGACTGTAGGAAATCGACAACTCCAATGCTCCACGATTTTCATGAAATGCAGGGTGGAACCTGCACTGGACGGGAAACACGTTCTTTTTTGTTTTTAACGTGTTTTTTTTTTTGCTGAATCAGATGGTTGACTTGTTTGAAGAGGTGACAAGCTGGATGCACTGCAGACACTTTAAACCAGCCCACGTGCAACTTGAAAGAAATGAATGTCATCAAAGAACTTCACCCTCTCACTTGTGAACGCTCTTTGCTGTCAAAAAGCTTGCCAGCTCAGTTTCTGAGACTGTGATTGACCTTTTACGTTGACTTTACCCACCTTTGTCATTGTTGGGCCAGTTATTTACTTACATGTCTGCATGAGCAGTGATTTGTTTTTATAAACTTATAGCCTGTTTTAATTTCTTATACAGGTATAATCTGATAATAGGCATGCTATTTCTAGCTGTATTTTGTTTTTCTTTATGGATGTCATTATGTAGAGGTGGAAATAGACTTTTTAGTTACACAAAAATTATGATCTTGACATTACATGCTTGAACAGTTATCTACAATTCATCTAATTGGGAAAAAAAAAGCCTAGAAGCAGAATCTACACTCATTTTCTTTCACAAAAACGTTTTCTTTCTTACTGTATCGTCCATGGCTTTTGTGCTATAATTTTTTGTGATTTTTTTACCCCCGAATCATCAAAATTCCCCGCCAAGGGGAGAGCACTTTTTTTTTTTTTTTTCACAATTCTCTGGCACTGAATTGGTTAAAAATCTGGATGGGGTGGTGGCCACATGCAATAGTAATGTGCCTACCGTGGAAGCAAGAGAATATGAGGGTGTAGATTCGAATCCTGCACTCACCAGTATTTTCTCCCCCTCCAGTAGACCTTGAACGGTGGTCTGGATGGTTATCATTCAGATGAGATGATAGACCAAGGTCCTGTGTGCAGCATGCAGCATTCTGTAGAAGAACCTTCTTCTTCTTCTTCTTCTTCTTCTTCGTTCGTAGGCTGCAACTCCCACGTTCACTCGTATGCACACGAGTGGGCTTTTACGTGTATGACCGTTTTTACCCCGCCATGTAGGCAGCCATACTCCGTTTTCGGGGGTGTGCATGCAGGGTATGTTCTTGTTTCCATAACCCACCGAACACTGACATGGATTATGGGATCTTTAACGTGCGTATTTGATCTTCTGCTTGCATATACACACGAAGGGGGTTCAGGCACTAGCAGGTCTGCACATATGTTGACCTGGGAGATCGTAAAAATCTCCACCCTTCACCCACCAGACTCTGTCACCGTGATTCGAACCCGGGACCCTCAGATTGACAGTCCAACGCTCTAACCACTCGGCTGTTGCGCCCGTCATGTAGAAGAACCAACTTTCACTGGAAATCAAAAACACTTGCAGTTGCAGTCTGCAAAAAAAAAACCCAGAAAACTAAGATGAACACAACCTGAGAAGAGCAGCCCAAAATTGAGTCAGGGAAATCTGTTGAGACAATAGAATGCAATACAGTACAATATAGTACAACACAACACAACACAACACAACACAACACAACACAATACAATACAATACAATGCAGTACAGTACAGTACAGCAGCACAATACAATACAATACAGCACAGCACAGCACAATACATTGCAATACAAAACAACACAACACAATACAGTATAATACAAATTACAATACAGTACAATACAATACAGCACAATACAATATAATACAGCACAATACAATACAATAAAATGCAACACAATATAACACTGCCTCCTGTCTTTCCTTGGAACAGAACTCAGAATCCCCACTAGTGCGGCAGCTGAACAGCGTGGCTCGCCACCTGGACTGTGACGGGCTGACGACCTTTGTGGACCCGGCCCTGGAGCGCGTGCAGCAGATGATGAGGGACTACCAGCGCCGCATCATCGCCTTGGAGTACAAGCTGGCTGCCACCACGGCCCACCTCAATCAGATGCTGCCCCTGTCCAATGGGGCCGGGCGCGTCGTTGACTCTTCAGACTTCATGGTAACTAGCTGCAGCACATGTTTCTTATTTCTTTAAATAAAAAAAAACAACAACAGCAAAAAAAAAACCTGTATTAATAAATATCTGTTTTTTGGGGTTTTGTTTGATTTTTTGTTTTTATCTGGTTTGGTTTGGTTTTGTTGTTTTTGACTCACTTGTGTAAACAAAGTGTCTATGTTTTAACCCGGTGTTCGGTTGTCTGTGTGTGTGTGTGTGTGTGTGTCCGTGGTAAACTTTAACATTGACATTTTCTCTGCAAATACTTTGTCAGTTGACACCAAATTAGGCATAAAAATAGGAAAAATTCAGTTCTTTCCAGTCATCTTGTTTAAAACAATATTGCACCTCTGGGATGGGCACAAAATAATAAAAAAATGAAGCCTGATTATATGCAAACTGCATTTACTGTTATATTTATATTTTTTGTATTCTCTAAACTTGGCACTTTGATCTGATATTCTGACCCAACAACAAGAGCAATCATTATTATCATTTTTTGTTCAAACAGGAACTTCTTTTGCTAAGCATGGAAGTTTTATTTATTTTGCAAACGTTTTGGTGCAGATAGTAAAAAAGGGAAATTACTCTGTAATTAATGCTAAAGGACTTTTTTTTTTTTTTTTTTTTTTTTTTTAACGCGAAGCTTTATAATAACAAATGCAGAACACATTTTCATGATTAGATTTTTTAATTTTTTAAAGTGTATCACAAGTGAGTCTTGAAGGCCTTGCCTCTCTTGTTTTTTGTTTAGTAATCCAGGAAGCATAATTCAAATTTTCTACATAAAATTTTCTCTGTGAGACATAATCTTGTACGTTTCAATGATTGTTGATTGCGATCGTTTGTTTTAGTAATCCAAGCAGCATGATTCAAATTTTCCACAAAACATTCATCTGTGTGACTGTGAGACATAATCTTGTCTTGTACGTTTCAGTGTTCGTTGATAGTGATCGTCATTGACTGCACTGCAGCACACTTGTTCACGCTTCTTCTTTGTTGTCGCCATGTGATAGTTGACATAAGCCTGTGATTGTGACAGTTATTTTGTTGTTGTTGTAGTTGTTTTCAAAGAGGGTGGCTGCATTAGCATGGAGAGGGGAGGTGATAATATACTAAGAGAGGTCTGTAGCCACAGCTACTTTCGATTTCTCCTGCCAGAGTGGAGTAATATTGATTACAGGACAGGAATCAGACTCATAAAGGGGTACGTGTGTGTGTGTGTGTGCGTGTGTGTGTGTGTGTGTGTGTATACATACACTGTTGTGTTTCTTTCACACACATACACACACAATTGCCCATTTACATTCATGCAGATAAAATACCTATAAATATTCAAATTCTAAAGACCTGTATGTTTTTGTGTGTGAGTGTGAGGTGCATGCGTAATGTGTTGTAATTGTTTTCCTTTCTGGAGTAATCTATTTTTGATATCGTCAGGCTGGTGGTGTGTGGCAGTGTGCGGGGTGAGTGTGCAATATGACGTATGCAATGTTATGGTTTGTGTCTTTGAAACAGAATTATTATATTAATTTAAGTTTTATGAATTGAAAGTGAATGTATGCAGTGCTTTTATGTTTTTTTTCGCATGTCTTCCATGTTTAATGTTGCTTTTTAAGTAATGTTTAATATTTTTGTGTTGAGTAAACTGATGCAGTTTCTTTTCTTTCTTTAAAAAAAAAAAAAATTTAGATGATAAAGTTATCTTATAGTTTATTGCTGTTTTTCCACCTGCCCATCAAGTTAACTGTCTTTTAATAAGCGTTCGACTTGTGCATGTGTGTGGACTGGAATACAGGAGGTTACTTAAATCAGTCAGTCATCAACTTCGTCATTGAGTGACAGCTTCTGCTGGTTTTCTGCCCCTCCCCCTGCAGTCTAGTCCAGGAAAGAAAGAAGAAATTTATATGTCTTGATGGGCAGCAGTAAGAAACAAACAAACAAAAAACAACTGGCATTAGTTTTATCTTTCATCCCTCTGAATCCCTGTGCATGCGTGTGAATGACTGGTGCGTGTGAAAGCGCTTGATCTGTCTCTGCACAGAATTCAGCGCTGCATAAATTATTAAATACTTTTTTAGCCACACATACTGCACGCTGTGACCCACTGGTGCAGACTACGACATGGGTCTGATTTCTGTCCTGTGCGAACTATTGAATTTTATCTTTTGTACTTCTGAATCAAAGCTGTGTCTGTGTGTGAATGACTGGTGTGTGTGTGTGTGGGAGAGCGCTGGATATGTTTATGCTCAAGATTCAGCGCTGTATGAAATAAATGCTTTGTTATCATTTTAAAATTTTCTTTTCATTATCAATATCATTTTAATCAATTATTATTATTATGGTTTTCTGTCTTATTTATTCATTTTTAGAAAATAAATTTATGGGTGCTGGCAGTTAGGGAAGATTGTTCATGCAAATTAGAACCCCCAAAAGAGCAGATTGGGTTGATACCTTTAGAGAGCTTGACTTTTTGTTGTTTTTATTGTGTGTGTTCCTCTTTTTTTCTTTTTAATCTTATGCCAGTTTAGTAAATTTATGGATGATTTTTATAATTGCAGGTGCTTTATTGCACCCTCTTTCTCTCTTTCGCTCTCCCTTTCTCCCTCTCCGTATCAGTTAACATGTGAGTGCATGTGTGTATATTGTTTGATGTTCATTTTAGTGGGTTTTGGAGTGTTTTCTTTTAGAACTGCACAGATTTTTTAGGGAGTGCTCAGTTGTTGTTTTTTTTGTCAAGTGGTAACTCAGTGCGATAGCATTGTGCACGAAAATATGTTTGGGGGTGTGAGGGTGGGGAGGAATCACAAAATTATATGTGCACTTGTGCGCCAGCAAATGTGCTGCATGTTTGCACATAGGGAGGAGGTGAAGGGAGGGGAAGGGCACGTGTGGGTATGTCTCTGTGTTTGCATTTTGTGTCCCTACTACATGCTTGCAAGGAAATTTCCCTTCCCTGGTTTCCTTTAATGAGGACATGATAAAGCCTGCAGTAGGAAAGACTGAAGTGCCCCCCCTGTTTTGATGCTGTTGACAGAACTTACAAGCGGACATGGGCGAGGGGGAGCTGTCGTCACTGGGTACGGAGAGCAACTCGGCCTCAGACGTGAGCTGGGAGCAGGTGGATGAGCGGGACTCGCGCATCACGCTGTGGGTCCCTGACCACGTGGTGACCCACTGTGCTGGCTGTGGGGGCTCCTTCTGGATCGGGCGCCGCAAGCACCACTGCAGGTGGGTGACCGGCCGCACTTTTCTCCTCCTCCTCCTCCTCCTTGCCCTTAACCATGTAGACAAGTATCACACCCCTGATGGTTCACTCAGTAAAAGAAGTGGCCAAGGGAACTGCAAAGCAAACCACACAACTTGACACACCTTGGGACTCAAAACAGACAGGTGTCACATCCCGAGGGCTCACTCAGTAAAAGAAGTGACCTTGGGAGCTGCAAGCTACGCACACAACCAGACACACCTTGGGATTCACGACGGAATAGTTAACAAAACTTGTTAAAATTTGCAGCTGACTTAGCAGCTGTTAGGAGCTTAAACATTGCTGGTGATGTAAGGGTTAAATGTACCGTGTGTGTTTATGTTGCCAGGAACTGCGGCAAAGTGTACTGTTACACCTGCTCCAACTTCTTCGCCCCCGTGCCCAACCAGCACCTGGCAGAGCCTGTGCGTCTGTGCAGCAGCTGCTACAACCAGCTGCACCTTCATGGGCCCGGCGCCGCCTCTGACGACACTCGCATCACTGTGGGTGCCGAGTGAAAGACACCACTGGGGGAGGACCCTTAAGCCGTTAGTTTCTTGGACACCGCAGTCTCTCTGTGTCTGTGTCTCTGTGTGTGTCTGCTGCCCCACACCCTGGGGAAGTTCTAGATAAGCCCTGACACCAAAAATCCCGAGTGTGAATTAAAGAATTGTGGAATAAATGAATGAGTAAAAAAAAAAAAAAGGAGATGGGACTGATTTATTGGCAATCATTCTGTTGGCTAAAAAACAAAAAACAAAAACAAAAACAAAAAACACACACAAACAAAACAGGTCAGTGATGTATTGTGTTTTTGTCGATTCATCATTTTGTCTGTCAAAGGTATTGACTTGAGACGAATTTTGAAGGATCGTACTTGTTTTTTCATCATTAAGAATGCTTCAGTTCAACATGTTCAGTTTGTTGCCCTTTTTTTTTTCACTCGTCAGGTGTTTACAGTTCTGGTGGGGTTGGACTGTGTTCACCCCGAGCATACTTTTTGTGGACACTTTTAGGCTTGTCATTGTGGTTTGTGTTTGCTTCCCTTTCTACCTTAGCCTCCCCCTCTCTTCCTCTCCCATTTCCCTGTTCCACAGTGCGCCCCTCCTCTGGTGTGTTGATGACCAAGCCTCTGACCTTCTCCATAGTCATCTTGTTCCAGTTAATTATTTATTCTTCATGGACATTCAGTAGAGGCTGTGGATTGGAGGGAGCTTGTTTGATGAGAAGCTTCACTTAGGCTGTCACGGCGTTGAGGTCTTGGTATTCAGGCCATGATGACTGCCTGTGGGTCACACTCCTCACGGCTGGCCTGTTTTCCCACAACACCCCTCCCCAGCCCCCCTTTCCCCTCTCCCTCCTGTCACCACCCCACTGATCCCCACCCCAACCCCCTTACCCCTGCATAGTGCTTGTCTACTACTTACTGAAGACAATCATTGGGGTTGAATCTACAGTACACTTGTCTCTCGGCACTGACTTAAAATGTGGAGGTGGAGCGTGGGTGGATTGGAGGGGCAGTGTATCAGTGTTTTGCGTTAAGTTCCGCTACGTTTTGATGGGTCTGACCTGTTCCCTTGTCTCTCTTCCCAGTGGTTACCACTTCTGGTTATAATGTCTGTTATGTGTTCTGACATGATTCATTCTCCTGAAGCTTCTCCAAGCTGCCCCAGGTGTGAGTGCTGAATGGAGTGTGTTTGAAGTGCTGTCAGGGTGCGTGTGGATGAAATCTGAGCCCTCAGGTTAAGCCAGGCATTTTTTGTCATGTTAATGTCTTCTGGCTGAGTGTTAATGTGCCAGGTCCCAGCACCTCAGCTGGCTGGGTTCAGCTTTACTTCAGCTAAAAGATATTCTCATAGGATTTGTCTGGCAAGGAAATTCATATCTTCCTGTTTGAAGTCATCAGCATTGAAAGAAAAGAACAAAGGATATAGGACAGGAATTGAATAAAACAAACAGCGATTAGAAGAGTGGCCCCATTCTTTTGGTAACTGCTGTCTATATATTCTGTGTCATTGTGTCAGTTTAAGGAAAAAATATTCATTTTGCCATTAAGGTTCTAATGTCGGCATATTCACTTTAAGTTCTGTACTGTCAATTTATATATACAACATACGTGTATAATCTTGATTGATAAAAAGTCTGGGACAGCAGATGCCTGGCTGGTAGGCAATTCCTTAATGTGGCAATATCCTGAACATTCCATGCTTTGAAACTGGAGGACATGGAGGCTTCTTTAAACCAGAACCGCAATAAGCTGATGAGCAGCAGAAATTACTTCATTAGGGGTGTTTGATACTGCTTAGGGGAGCCGACTTGAGCAGCCCACCCCCTTGATCAGCATTGATCATTTATATACAGAATACTCGCTTTTGGTTGGAAAGTATTTGTGCTGTTTTAATTACTGCACAGCCTGATTTTGTGGAAACACTTTGGATGGTAACTGTGGTGTGAAGCTCTGGGGTGAAAGGCGCTTCATCGTGGTTGTTCACACATCTGTATGCACATGTTATCATATCTGCATGCACATGTATGCATTTACATGCATGTACACACACACACACAACACACACACACACACACACACACACACACACACACACACACACACACACAGAGTGCTTTTGTACAATTACAAAAAATCCAACAAACAACTTACATAGTTATATGAAGACACATTCACATACATTTTTGAACACACAAGAAACTTTATATCATGCAGTGAATGGCTACCAACAGTTATTCAATACTTTGTGCAGATTAAGATACAAACAAACAATAATTATAATCAAGCATCATTGTGAGCAGATAGACCTGAATGCAAATGTTGGTTTTCCTCAAACCTACTTTCAAATAAAAGTTACTGCTGGTTTTTGGGTTGTTTTTTTTCCCTTTTTTTTTTTTTTTTTTTTTGTCTGTCATTTTACTTATGTGATACAACTACACTTAAGTGCCATCAGCCGTAGCTGCATCTGTTTTTCTTTGTGTGTGTGTTTTTAGTGTATTCAAATTTTACTGATTAGTTCTACAGCCAGTAAATATCTGGGCAGACATCAGGATTACCATCATGAGTGTGAATGCCACTTCTTTCCTCATAGTCTTATTACATGACTTGGAAATCATTTTGTCATGTTTAAGTTATGAAACAGCATTACAGACCAAACAGGAGAAAAAAATGCCCGTAACTCAGTGTGAGTATCAGTACAATAATTTTGAACTTAGTTTTGTTCATAATATAACTTTTCTCAACTGCTCCACCTGCACGCGTGGCTGCTGTGCGGTCGGAACTGTCAGCATCACCATTGAAGTCTTCGACCCCTCGGTCGGCCTCTGTGTCGGCTGCGCTGACCCAGTGGGGTGCCTCCTCTGACCTCCTCTCCATAGTCACCAAAGCAAGGAGGGAGGGAACGGAGACTTTGTATGACTTTCGCTGGAAGAAATGGTTGCGGTGGTGTACAGCTCAGGGCATTCCCCCTACTAACCCTACGAGCATGCAGCTGGCCAACTTTCTGGCTCACTGCTCCTCGGTTCTCATCCTGTCTGCTAGTTCTGTGCGAGGGTACAGGTCTGCCATCTGTACCACAATCAAATAGCTAGGTGGTCTCGCCTTTGAAGCGGATTTCCTGCTCAGAGAGGTGGCTAGGGGTGCCTCTCTGAAGGAAGCTAGAAACCCCAGAAGAGTGCCCCTCTGGGACTTGTTCCTGGTGCTGGATTTCATTCGAAAACAGCCCTTCGAGCCACTGGGGACTATTCCTTTCGACTTGCTCACCCTCAAGACCACTTTCTTTCTGTTGCTGGCCACAGCCCGTCGTAGAAGCGAGATTCATGGTCTTAGTGGCTTCTACAGAGATGGTTCCATCACTCTTCGTTTCCTTCCAGAGTTTCTGGCTAAGAACCAAGACCCTGAGGTCCCTTCCCCCTCTCTGAGGGTCAGACCTTTGTCTGGTATTCTTGCCCAAGATGATGAGGATAGGCATCTCTAACCCTGTTTGGTGTCTCACATACTATTGGGATAGGTCTCGCTATACGCGTTCTTCTCAGAGGCGTCTTCTCATCTCCCTCAATGAGAATTACAAGAAAGACATCGCTGCAGGAACTATTTCCCGCTGGGTTTCCCAAGTCATTCGTAAAGCCTACTCTCATGCACACAGGGATATCAGCTGTCTTAATCCCAGAGCACACGAAGTGTGGGCCATAGTTACTTCAGCTGCTTTCCAGCACTCAGTGCCACTGCAGCATGTCTTGGAGGCAGCCTTCTGGCGGTCTGAGAATCCCTTCATCAACTTCTACCTCAGGGATTTCCATATGACCAGGGCTGACGGTTCCAAGGGGATTTCCTTTGTCGCGGTTAACACTGCCGTCTCGGTTACAAGGGCTCCCCATACGAACCATTAGGCGTTGCCCTCCTCCATTTGCTTTAAATTCTGCATCAGTTTGACATGGTACAGTATATGACACCAAAAGGAGGAGTTTGTATTATACTCCATGTTTGGTGATACATATACTTACCATGTCAAACTCGAATGCCCGCCCATCCGTCCTTGCGTCTCCGCCGTGGTTCTCATGGGGCATTTTCTTCGATGGCCACGGAATGATTCAGCGCTTATAGCTTTTAGAGGCGTTTGATTGGCAAAGAGCGGACCGGGCAAGACGGCTCGTCTTTTCACTTTTAGCCGCGCAAAATTTGGCCAAGCAGAGCAAACCGATAGGCCTAGTTTGCATCAGTTTGACATGGTAAGTATATGTATCACCAAACATTGGAGTATAATACAAACTCCTCCTTTCTGTAAGTTTAATAGTTTTTTACACAAAGTTTTGGTTTGATAGCAAATCAAGAGAGCGGAGAAGGGAATGGAAGCAAAGGCCCAGTTTAACACAAACAGAAGAAGCAGCAGCAGCAGCAACAACAACAAAAAACTTTCAATACAAAGTTGTTTGGCTGTATTGTAAAGATAATTGAATTGCATTATTTCCACCCGGTTGCATTCTGGTCTCTGAACTTTGTTCGTCAGATATGTCAGATTGGCTTGGAATTTGATGCCAATGGCTTGCATGTGCTTATCTACATAGCCGCATGTCTGTAAGTCTCTCTTGTGAGTTTGAGATGCTTATTTATGTCTCTGGGGGTTTCTTGCTTTTTAAATCCTGAATTTAGTAAACATGCCCGAGAATGATGTGAGGTGGCAAAATGTGATGGAGGCTGAATGTAGATCTATACCTGTGTTCAGCAATTTGTTTGGGAGACTTACAATATCTTCATAGTTGTGTCACATGACATTGTGTTTACACACATACATATATTTATATATCTGTGTATTACATAATTTGCCTGAATATCCATGTATGTCCATTTAATGCATCACTGAAATTATATGTCATTCTATCAATAGTCCTTCAAAGCAGTTATTTGTCAATTGGTTTTTATGCATGTGTTGCGTAATTTGTATATGCATAAGTTCATACTTGCATTTCAATCTCATGAGCACGTTTTGCCATATTTCACCATGCTTTCATCTTTATTATGATACATGTGTGTATGCCCTCCATGCATGACCCATAGTTATAGGGCAGGTGGGCTTCTGCGAGCGCCTGTGGTGCACAAAGTCTTTCAATGAGATTTGCTGGATATCGGTGGGGATGCCTTGCTTCTTCAACTTGTGTGGATCTGTCAGGGAGAGGTGCTGGTGAAGGATTTCTGGGACTGGGAAGGGTGGGGTGGGGTATGAGTTCGAGAGTGTGTGAATGAATTTGAGGGACACAACTTGCCTTTGATTGCAGGAATGTGCGTGTGGGGGTGTGAATGTGTTTTCATGTGAATGTGTGCGAGTGTGTGTGTGAATGTGTGCGTGTACATATGAGTGTGTGTGAGCGAGTGTGAATGCATACATGCATTTTGGCATGTATGTTTTCATTCATGTGTTTGCATGCTTTGAGTGGGTGAAAAACAGCACGCTGGTGCTGGTTTTAAGTGTGAAAGAAGTCTTTATGTACGCATGTGTTGGGGTGGGTTTGGGGGATGGGGGTGTGGGGGTGGGCTTGAAGAGGTGGAGAAAGAGAGCAAGCGAGCAAGCTGTGTTTTCCCTGTTTGGTGAGAAATCCTCTTCTGCACACATACAGTCAGTAGGATCAAGATGCTTTTAATTGTTCTGCAAGTTTTTGAGTTTTGTGTCTGCAATGTGGGCAGTTTGTTTATACATTGCAGACATGTAGCTGATCTTCCATAGAAATGATGCCATGAGGTGTATCAGTCCTGATGACCAGTAATGAAACAAGTGCAATGAGACGCAGTGGGTCGAAGAATTCTCCTCGAGAGTCAAGACCCACAAGTAGCTGCATGTATTCTTCTCTCGCTTCATTTTCTAAACTTGTATGGATTGTTAATCTGATCTCTTCATTACAAGCTTTGCAGATCGACACAATGTAAACCCTTTCCCCCACAATAAATAAATGTGTTATATTAAGAAGGATACTGTGGTGTTTGGAAGTTATATGAATTTTTCTGTTCAGTTTATTGATTAAACGGAAGGGTGGGAGAGTGAGGATTTGTAATAATCCACTTTACTTGGTAGTTGGAGTGGGGGTTAGGAAGGCAATCGCACAGTTGCTGTCTGTACCTGTGTGTATGCAGGTGTATGTGTGTGCGTGTGTGTGTGTGTGTGTGACAACAGACACACGACTTGTTTCATACACATGGTTGAAGAGGACTGTCCAAACCAGATCTCGGCGGCATATGTGTGTTGAGCGCAAAACTGACATTAGTGTGTTTGAAACAGCTGAGCACATGACTTTTAAACTGTTAGTGTCCAGCAACACAGTTGCTGGATCTATAAATACCATCCAGCAGCCAGAGAAGTCTGCTGAGGCTCTGCAGAAGAACACTCAGCTTTGAGAACTATCAGCTTACAGTTTGGGTGCACATGACTGACATTGAAGAAGGAAGTTAGGTTTCTGACATTTCTGTAGAGCAGGAAAGCAGCAGACACCAGGATGCAAGTAATTTCTTCTGTGCTTTACCTTTGCTTGGTATAGTGTGCATAAAGTTGCAGTTCAGGCAGAATGTAGGACTTGACTGACAGCCACCCAGATGCAACTCACTCATTCAGATGCTGCCTTTCCCCTCAGTGTACTGTGAATTGTAAAAATTTCAAGTCATGCATAATGTGCAGATATTTTGGACATTTATTGAAGAGCACCAGTTTGAAATACTTATTAATTATTCCAGCAGCCCGCACGTTTTACCAAGGCATGATCACAGAGGTGTGGACAGTCTTCCTGAACCAGTTAACTGAAACAGTTATTGGCTCAGCATCTTTATCAGTGGATTGTAGGTGGAGGGATTGCTGTAACCCACCCACCCCCACCTGCCTCCGTATTTAAAAAAAATTTACTTCCAAGTAATAATGTTGTTTTCTTGACTGAAGGAACTTAATGATAACACCTGCGACAGTTTATGCATTGTATTACTGTCAGATACTGTAAAGGTGATTCATTTTTATCACAGAACATGTATCAAAACAAGATGACTGCACGCTGGAAGAAAATCTTAGTGACACAGTTTTATTTTTGCACTTGCACGCAAGCAAAATGGAATCCACAGTGATCAGTGCTGTTTCTCTTGGGTAAGGGAAGTGTGCCTTGAGGTGTGTGGGTGTGTGCAAAGGTTTTTATTTTGTTCTTCACAGGTATGCTGACTGGGGTGTGTGCAACAACTGGATAAGTGTTTTTGGTTTCTTGCCATGCGGGCATAAGTAACTGTATGCAAAAAAAAACAACATTGGATCTGTTGTCGGGACTTGTGACTCAGTACTGCTGAAGTAACCTTGTGAGGACTTTGTCAAAGGGGAGGACATATTGGGAAAAGCTAGGGAAACAACCCAGCATGTCCTGTTTCTTAGTGGACTGTCGCAGTAGATAACATGGTGTGCCAGTCAGCAGGTGGGTTACTAGTAAGCAACACTCAAAAAGGTGTGCGTGTATGGAGAAGGGAGTGAGGACTTCAACATGGCTTAACACCAACCAGTGGAAAAAAAAAAGTACTTAGTGAAACGTCATGCAGCTGCAAAAAAAGAAAAGTGTTTTCCCCTTCCGGTCTCTGAAAAGAGTGAGAATTCGGGGAATGGGGGTTGTGTGCGTGTGCGGAGGATGCTATTGACATTATTGTTAAGATAATGTGTGCTTATGTCGGCAGGACATTAAAGAAACAATACACAGTCAGTCAGTCCGGTGAGCCAAACACTTAAAAAGGCTTAACACTCTAATACCAGTGTCACATGTGCATGTGTGAAAAGCTGGTGTATGTGTATGAATGAACTAGTGTAAGATTTTCATAGTATTGTGAATGTATGAAAAGCACAATTCATTTTGTTGTGGGAAAATAAAGATGTCCATGTTTCCATCATCAGTGAAACATTGATTTGGTAATGTGTCAGTTTTTGTCTTAGATTCCATCCTCCCTTTTTTTTTCTTTTTTTTTTTTTTTTTTTTTTTTTTTTTTTTTTATGGGGATTCATCCTCCTCCCCCCTGCTCTAAATATGTTTAAACATTTTTTTTAGGGTCTTCCATTCTTTGCCATAGGTCTTTTTTTTTTCCATTCAGTATCATATTAATCTTTCATAAGCACACACGTATTTACTGATGCCTTTCCGTCATTACGTATCATCTTGCAGCCATTGCCCCAGTGTGTCTTGCGACTTATATTCTAAGAAACGTTTGACGACTGCATGGGAATTAATTATAGCAAAAAAAAGGAACAGATGAAGCAATACCTTATCTGTCATTTATTACCACAGATTAATTGAAACATTTTTTTAATTCTCAAATTACTGTGACTAAAATAATTTTGCCGCTGTTGGCACAAATGATGCAAATTAACAAAAGTGTAAAATAAGCATTAGGTATGCTAAGGAAAAAAAAAAAAAAAAAAGAAAGATGAGAAATGTTCAGATAAGTCCAATCGATATGTCAAGTACAGTCAACTTAACTGAAGTATTTTGGGTGTAGCATTTGCTTTTGATAGAGGCACGGTGATCCAGTATGATGCCTATTCATGCTAGAACTGAGTTTATGGTAACGGCTGGGTTCCACTGTCTGTACAAAGTAAGAATGTACAGATTTGTGTCACCATGCCTTTCACAAGAACAGTACTTGATTTCTTGACAGCAGGGTCAGGAGTCCCCTCTCTTCCAGAACAAAGTGAATACTCAGCATTGTAGAACTTCAAACAGTTGTTATTTAGAAGAGAAAAAAAAACATACCAACAACAGCAGCAAAACACCAGAAGCAGTTGAATTTCTAGCCTGTGTTTTCAAAGATCCCCATCTTGTATCCAGTGGAGCATTAACTTTTCAGTTATCCCCCTCCTTCGTCCCCATTTTATGAATGTAAGTGTGTGTGTGTGTGTGTGTGCTCTACATGAATAAATGTTACCATAATTTATTTATATCACTTTCAACAAGATGTTGATCTTGAACGAGATTCATGATGCTTCACCATGTTACTGACGGAACAAATTTTGATAGTTATCACAGTGATTCAGTCTTTCATCATCCTTTTGATTGTAAAGGGAAGACAAAAAAAAAAAAAAAAAAAAAAAAGACTTGGATAAGTAATAATAGTGTAAATTAAATAAATTTTAAAAAGCTTTCGTGAAGTTTGAATTGTCATTAATGTTAGGTCTTACTGGCAAAATTTGCCACAAGTGTTTTGGTTTTTTTTTCCTCATTATTTTGCCTGTTTTTCATAATAAAATGTCAGTGTTAACATGAGCAGACAAGTTTTTGACAGTATTATTGCTTTTGCTTTATGTCTTGCATTGCTACCAGTGTTAAATGGTCATGCTTATAATAAATATTACGTTCCTGTGCATTGGAACACGAGAGCCAGGTATGGCATAACAAGGAACGGATGACAGTGCATCAGTAGATAATTATGACCGTGCTCATGGTAGGACGAGTGTCAGAGCACTGGATTCTGTTGTGATGACTTTTCCTATGCTTGTTTGGGCACAGGCCTGTGGGTGCTGGTTGTGGGGCGGCGGTGGTGGTGGTGGCTGATCGTGTCCCATGCTGGACTGTGCATGTTGTGTCTCTCTTCCATCCAAAGCATCTCTGTGTTTGAACAAAATATCGTGGATAGTGAACCTCGCTCTCTCTCTCCTTGAGGGGGGAGGATGTTAGAATTGCCAAGATTTATATTGTCTGAGAGAGAGAGAGATAGAGTAATTCTGTTTCTTTCTCTGAGGGGGCATGTGATCTTGTGTATGGTTTAGAATTGCCAAGATGTATTTTGTCAGAGAGAGAGAGAGAGAGATTCTTCTTCTTCCTTGTTCGCCAACAGAGAGAGAAAGTGATTTTGTTTCTCTCTTTTTGAGGGGGCATGTCATCTTGTGTATGGGTTGGAATTACCAAGATTTATATAACGTCAGAGAGTGAGTGATTTATTCCAGCAATCACACTGTCCTAAGTACCTCTTCACTTTCATTTTTGTACCAGTTAAACAGTCGTCATCATAGAAGCTGACGGTACTGAAATACACAGTGGGTTTGTAATGGGAGTTGACACTTTGTCTTCAGAAGCGGTGAAGTAAAGAAATTGTTGGCGTTTGATAACATAGCATGAGCAATGACGACGAAAAACATTTGAATTACTTTGGTTGTATTTGTAACATGACAATTTGCATCAACTGGGAGCCAACATTCCACGTAAGGTGAATTGGTTGACTGAATACTGAAATAAAACTTGAACTTCACCACCTGTTCTTGTTGTCTGAATCTGAAAGAACTGGTACAGGGGCAAGAGAAGAGTGGTGTGAGAGAGAGAGAGAGTGTGTGTGTGTGTTCAAGAATTCTGCATTGTTCTGTGCAGTACACATGTCACTATGAGTGATCTCCCTCCACATCCATACTGATTACATCATCAGTCACATCATTCATTCATGCAGTGTTCCCGCAGGTATGACCAAAAACAAACTGATTCTTTTTCCAGGCCTAACTGAAAGATTTTTCTTACCAAACACAAAACTATTCCCAATCAAAAATTTGTCAGCTACAGTGCTGTTGAAAGAGAATGGTGGAGACCATGGTACTGATTTAATGTTTAATTACTTTTTGTTATTTAACTCACTGACCCTGGGCCCTGAGCACTGCTCATGGATCAAAATTTATTTCAATTATACATTTTCCACATTCCTAGTACAGTATGTGCATAAAATGCAAGTAAACAGGACCAACTCTACAGAATTTGTGACTGTGTCCACATGTCAATGTGGTGGAAACTGGTCAATTTCAGTATATTTTCTGCATTTTTCTGCATCAATATGACCAGGAAGCCTGCCGAGGCTGTTAACTTTTTAGGTTTGAATGGGTTAATGCATTAAGCTCTTTGGTGCATGGTTCTGATCAAGGGTTTTATTAAAATTCCAATGCTTTTCCAGTCCCTGAAGGGTTAAACATATTTTCCCAAGTTTTCTATGACTTTGTATGAACCCTGGTCATGGTGACAACTTATCTCTACACTGATGACAGTAAAAGTCATTGCTCCTTGGTCATGGTGTCAACTAATCTCTACACTGATGACAGTAAAGGTCATTGCTCCTTGGTCATGGTGACAACTTATCTCTACACTGATGACAGTAAAGGTCATTGCTCCTTGGTCATGGTGACAACTTATCTCTACACTGATGACAGAAAAGGTCATTGTTCCTTGGTCATGGTGACAACTAATCTCTACACTGATGACAGTAAAGGTCACTGCTCCTTGGTCATGGTGACAACTAATCTCTACACTGATGACAGTAAAGGTCATTGCTCCTTGGTCATGATGACAACTTTACACTGATGACAGTAAAGGTCACTGCTCCTTGGTCATGGTGACAACTTATCTCTACACTGATGACAGTAAAGGTCATTGCTCCTTGGTCATGGTGACAACTTATCTCTACACTGATGACAGTAAAGGTCATTGCTCCTTGGTCATGAGACAGTAAATGAGTAATGGTCATTGCTCCTTTTAAATCTTTCCTGCAAAACAACCTATAGTACTGAACTACACACACATTCCAAAATACAGGCAATCACACACACATGCAAGCAAGGAAAAACAAAATAAAAATAAAAATAAGTTTACTCCTAAACACCAATGTAACACTTTGACATGAATTTCTTTGCACATAAATTTTGTGCTTGAGCAAGTCTGTGTGTATGATTGTTTTATTGTGTATGTGTGTGTGTGCAATCAAATATATGTATGGATGTGTCCTGCATGTGTGTGTGTGTGTGTGTGTGTGTGCATACACAAGCATATATGTACTCATGACTTGAATGATTGTGAAAATATGCATGTGTACATGCTTATGCACACTAAGTAGTATACATATGTGGCATTCCATACTGGCTAATATGCGTGTCTGAGTGTGTGTGTGTGTGTGTGTGCATGCGTTACTGAAACCTGACTGAATGACACAGAAAATTAAAGATGAGTGCCTCTCTGTCAGTGATACCCAGGTGGGCAGTCTGTTGTGCAAATGACTCGTGTTTGTCAAGTGCTTAGAGTTTAGCATCTGACTTGAGGACAGCTGCAATGTAAGTATCCATAGAAATCAAGCAATCACACACACGTGGCTGTACATTCAAGCGCGCGCGCGCGCGCTCACACACAGAGATCTATAGCAAGTGGGAAGTCCAAACAACCAACAAAGACCTCTCACTCTGGCTCCACCACAGGCCTGGTTCTCTCCCGAGCCAGCTTCCTGGCCAGAAACCGCTGCTTGGCGTCCAGCACCTCCTTCTGTGACGTTTTCCTCCCATATTTGGATGCAACCACCCCCTCCTCCTTCTTCTGCCCGCTCTCCGCTGGCTCTTCCTTCTTCCCCCCCCTGCTCTCAGGGTCCTGACCCCTTCCTTCCACCCGCTCTTCATTTCCCTTCCTTCTGGCAGGAGTTTCGTCGGCAGAAGAGTCGCTTTCTGACGCAGTGTCGTCACGGTCCAGGTCTTCGTCTGTAGGCCTGGCTGGCAGCATCTCGGGACTGGAGCTTCTTGTGTCCGGGGAGGGGGCTTTGGCTGATGCGTTGTTTCTGTCGGGCGCCTGGGCCCGATCCTCTTCAGAGTCGTGACGCTTCCTCTTGCTCTCCTCTCCGGTGCTGCCGTCTTCCTCCCGCCTCTGTTTGGACCTTTCTCCTGACCTTGACCTCTTTCTGCTCCGGTCCCGTGATGATGATCTTTCCCGCCTGGACCTTGAGCGGTGTCTGTCTTTGTTGGAGGATCTCCTGTGTGAGGAGGGGGAGCCCGAGTGAGACCGCCTGTCTTTGTGCCGTCGGTGATCCTTCTCCCGTGACCTTGACCTCCGTCTTGAGGATCCACTGGATCTGGACTTCTCTGCAGGAGGAGATCTGGACTTTGACTGTGGAATCTCGACCTTGACGTTGTCGTCCCTTCTGTCTCTGTGTCTGTCAGATGTGTGGCGTCCGCCTTTCTCTGTGTGCGGCTTCTTCTCCCTGTAGAACAGACAAATCAGAGTTAGCTCAGTGGTGGCCATAGGAATGCTTCGAGCTTAAGGCTTCGAACTGCACTGACTGGCCTAACAGACGATGGGTTTGGCATAGGTGTCTAAGTACTGAGCTAGCTGGGAAATTTGGCCAACAGACCAGACTGACAGGCCTAGTTTGCATCTGTTTGTAAGCTGATGCTATGAGGGGTCAAGTTTCAGTTTTCAGTTTCTCAAGGAGGTGTCAGTGCATTCAGAAAATCCATATACGCTACAAAACATCTGCTAGGCAGATGCCTGACCAGCAGCTTAACGCAAAGCACTTAGGCTTTGAGGGCATGAATATATATATTTGTGTACCTAGCGGAGTGGTTTTCTTATGCAGAATTTTGCCAGAGGACAACACTCTTGTTGCCATGGGTTTTTTTTCTGTGTACCAAGTGCGTGCTGCAAACGGGACCTTGATTTATCGTCTCATCTGAATGACTAGATGCTCAGTTTGATTTTCCAATCAAACTTGGGAGAAAGGGCGAGAGTGGGATTCTTCATCTTCTTCTTCTGCATTCACTCGTATGCACACGAGTGGGCCATGTAGGCAGCCATACTCCGTTTTTGGGGGTGTGCATGCTGGATATGTTCTTGTTTCCATAACCCACCGAACGCTGACATGAATTACAGGATCTTTAAGTGCGTATTTGATCTTCTGCTTGCATATACACACGAAGGGGGTTCAGGCACTAGCAGGTCTGCACATATGTTGACCTGGGAGATTGTAAAAATCTCCACCCTTTACCCACCAGGCGCTGTCACCGTGATTCGAACCCGGAACCCTCAGATTCACAGTCCAACGCTTTAACCACTCGGCTATTGCGCCTGTCGAGAGTGGGATTCAAACCCAGATCCTCGCAGACTCTCTGTGTTGGCAGATGAATGTCTTAACCATTCTTCCACCTTCCTGTTTAAGGGGTTAAACATGCTGAAATAAACCTTCAAACAATTTTTTTGACATAAAGCCAAACAGATACAAGAACAAGAACAAAAACCAAAAAACTTTCAAATGAAATATCGAAGAAATGAGGGTGATGACACATTATGGCCAACAGGTTATCACATCCTGACAACTTTTTTTTTTTTTTTTGAGCATGAAGATAAAATACTCGAGACGTAGATCTTTGATAAGGAAATGTAAATCATCAACTATACACAACACACACAAATCCACACAAACACACACACAGACACACACTCACACACACAAACATACACACTCACATAAAGCTCACAATGTGCATGAACATAAAAACAAGGAGTGTTCACTGAGATTGCCAGAGCTTACCTGTCAGCAGAGGAGTTGTCATTCTCACTGTCAGACTCAGGCTCCTCCTTCACTTTGACTCTGCACACACACACACACGCACACATGTAACAAGGGCAGTACAGTTTCAGTTTTCCTAAGGAGGCATCACAGCGTTCTAATCCATGTATATCCGTGAAACATCTTTGGCAGTCTGCAAGGTCCACTAAGTTATGAACGTGTAGTTGTATTTTCCCAACTGCAATGACACACCGAAATGATCCAGTGATATGCCTGACCAAATACAGTGAGATGCCTGACCAAATACAGTGACGACCAAATACAGTGACGACCAAATACAGCGACAAGTCTGACTGACGAGCCTGACCAAATACAGTGACGAGTCTGACTGACGAGCCTGACCAAATACAGTGATGAGCCTGACCAAATACAGTGACGAGCCTGACCAAATACAGTGACGAGCCTGACCAAATACAGTGACGACCAAATACAGTGATGAGCCTGACCAAATACAGTGACGACCAAATACAGTGACGACCAAATACAGTGATGAGCCTGACCAAATACAGTGACGACCAAATACAGTGACGACCAAATACAGTGATGAGCCTGACCAAATACAGTGAGATGCCTCACAAAATAGTGATGAGATACATAGATTGTGATGATCCTGACCAGATTCAGTGAAAAGATGAGCCTGACAAGATACAGTGATGCGCCTGACAAGATACAGTGATGAGCCTGACAAGATACAGTGATGAGCCTGACAAAATACAGCGATGAACCTGACAAGATACAGTGAACAGCCTGACAAAATACAGCGATGAACCTGACAAGAACAGTGATGAACCTGACAAGATACAGTGATGAGCCTGACAAGATACAGTGATGAGCCTGACAAAATACAGCGATGAACCTGACAAGATACAGTGATGAACCTGACAAGATACAGTGAACAGCCTGACAAAATACAGCGATGAACCTGACAAGATACAGTGATGAGCCTGACAAGATACAGTGATGAGCCTGACAAAATACAGCGATGAACCTGACAAGATACAGTGATGAACCTGACAAGAACAGTGATGAACCTGACAAGATACAGTGAACAGCCTGACAAAATACAGTGATGAACCTGACAAGAACAGTGATGAACCTGACAAGATACAGTGATGAACCTGACAAGATACAGTGAACAGCCTGACAAGATACAGTGATGAACCTGACAAGATACAGTGAACAGCCTGACAAGATACAGCGATGAACCTGACATACAAGATACAGTGAACAGCCTGACAAAATACAGCGATGAACCTGACAAGAACAGTGATGAACCTGACAAGATACAGTGAACAGCCTGACAAGATACAGTGATGAACCTGACAAGATACAGTGAACAGCCTGACAAGATACAGTGATGAACCTGACAAGAACAGTGAACAGCCTGACAAGATACAGTGATGAACCTGACAAGATACAGTGATGAACCAGACAAGATACAGTGAACAGCCTGACAAGATACAGTGATGAACCTGACAAGATACAGTGAACAGCCTGACAAGATACAGTGAATAGCCTGACAAGATACAGTGAACAGCCTGACAAAATACAGTGGTGAGCCTGACAAGATACAGTGATGAACCTGACAAGATACTGTGAACAGCCTGACAAACTACAGTGATGAACCTGACAAGAACAGTGATGAACCTGACAAGATACAGTGAACAGCTTGATAAAATACAGTGATGAACCTGACAAGATACAGTGATGAACCTGACAAGATACAGTGATGAACCTGACAAGATACAGTGATGAGCCTGACAAGATACAGTGAACAGCCTGACAAAATACAGTGATGAACCTGACAAGAACAGTGATGAACCTGACAAGATACAGTGAACAGCTTGACAAAATACAGTGATGAACCTGACAAGATACAGTGAACAGCCTGACAAAATACAGTGATGAACCTGACAAGATACAGTGATGAACCTGACAAGATACAGTGATGAGCCTGACAAGATACAGTGAACAGCCTGATAAGATACAGTGATGAACCTGACAAGATACGGTGAACAGCCTGACAAGATACAGTGATGAACCTGACAAGATACGGTGAACAGCCTGACAAAATACAGTGGTGAGCCTGACAAGATACAGTGAACAGCCTGACAAAATACAGTGATGAACCTGACAAGATACAGTGATGAACCTGACAAGATACAGTGATGAGCCTGACAAGATACAGTGAACAGCCTGATAAGATACAGTGATGAACCTGACAAGATACGGTGAACAGCCTGACAAGATACAGTGATGAACCTGACAAGATACGGTGAACAGCCTGACAAAATACAGTGGTGAGCCTGACAAGATACAGTGAACAGCCTGACAAAATACAGTGATGAATCTGACAATAACAGTGATGAGCCTGACAAGATACAGTGAACAGCCTGACAAAATACAGCGATGAACCTGACAAGAACAGTGATGAACCTGACAAGATACAGTGATGAACCTGACAAGATACAGTGAACAGCCTGACAAAATACAGTGATGAACCTGACAAGATACAGTGAACAGCCTGACAAAATACAGTGATGAGCCTGACAAGATACAGTGAACAGCCTGACAAGATACAGTGATGAACCTGACAAGAACATTGATGAACCTGACAAGATATAGTGAACAGCCTGACAAAATACAGTGATGAACCTGACAATAACAGTGATGAGCCTGACAAGATACAGTGAACAGCCTGACAAAATACAGCAATGAACCTGACAAGAACAGTGATGAACCTGACAAGATGCGGTGAACAGCCTGACAAACTACAGCGATGAACCTGACAAGAACAGTGATGAACCTGACAAACTACAGTGATGAACCTGACAAGACACAGTGAACAGCCTGACAAAATACAGTGATGAGCCTGACAAGAACATTGATGAACCTGACAAGATACAGTGAACAGCCTGACAAACTACAGTGATGAACCTGACAATAACAGTGATGAGCCTGACAAGATACAGTGAACAGCCTGACAAAATACAGTGAACAGCCTGACAAAATACAGTGAACAGCCTGACAAGATACAGTGATGAACCTGACAAGATACGGTGAACAGCCTGACAAAATACAGTGGTGAGCCTGACAAGATACAGTGAACAGCCTGACAAAATACAGTGATGAGCCTGACAAAATACAGTGGTGAGCCTGACAAGATACAGTGAACAGCCTGACAAGATACAGTGATGAACCTGACAAGATACAGTGAACAGCCTGACAAAATACAGTGGTGAGCCTGACAAGATACAGTGATGAACCTGACAAGATACAGTGAACAGCCTGACAAAATACAGTGATGAACCTGACAAGAACAGTGATGAACCTGACAAGAACAGTGATGAACCTGACAAAATACAGTGATGAACCTGACAAGATACAGTGAACAGCCTGACAAGATACAGTGATGAACCTGACAAGATACAGTGATGAACCTGACAAGATACAGTGAACAGCCTGACAAGATACAGTGAAGAGCCTGACAAGAAGTGAACAGCCTGAGGAGATACAATGACAAGCCTGACAAAATACAGTGACAAACCTGACAAAATATACAGTGACAAGCCTGAGGAGATACAATGACAAGCCTGACAAGATACACAAGCCTGACGAGATACAATGACAAGCCTGACAAGATACAGTGACACGCCTGATGAGATACACAAGCCTGATGAGATACAGTGACAAGCCTGATGAGATACAGTGACAAGCCTGACGAGATACACAAGCCTGATGAGATACAGTGACAAGCCTCACAAGATACAGTGACACGCCTGACGAGATACACAAGCCTGATGAGATACAGTGACAAACCTGACAAGATACAGTGACACGCCTGTTGAGCTACAGTGACAAGCCTGACGAGATACAGTGACAAGCCTGATGAGATACAATGACAAGCCTGACGAGATACAATGACAAGCCTGACAAAATACAGTGACAAACCTGACAAAATATACAATGACAAGCCTGACGAGATAGTGACAAGCCTGATGAGATACAGTGACAAGCCTGATGAGATACAGTGACAAACCTGATGAGATACTGCGACGAGCAGATACAGTGACGAGCCTGACGAGATACAGTGACGGTGACAAGCCTGACGAGATACAGTGACAAGCCTGACGAGATACACAAGCCTGACGAGATACAGTGACAAGCCTGACGAGATACACAAGCCTGACGAGATAGTGACAAGCCTGATGAGATACAGTGACAAGCCTGATGAGATACAGTGACAAGCCTGATGAGATACAGTGACAAACCTGATGAGATACTGCGACGAGCAGATACAGTGACGAGCCTGACGAGATACAGTGACAAGCCTGACGAGATGCAGTGATGAGCAGATACAGTGACAAGCCTGACGAGATACGAGCAGATACAGTGACAAGCTTGATGAGGTACGAGCAGATACAGTGACACGCCTGATGAGGTACGAGCAGATACAGTGACAAGCCTGACGAGATACGAGCAGATACAGTGACAAGCCTGACGAGATACAGTGACAAGCCTGACGAGATACAGTGACAAGCAGATACAGTGACAAGCCTGACGAGATACAGTGACAAGCCTGATGAGGTACGAGCAGATACAGTGACAAGCCTGATGAGATACAAGCAGATACAGTGGCAAGCCTGACAAGATACAGTGACAAGCCTGATGAGATACAAGCAGATACAGTGACAAGCCTGACGAGATACAGTGACAAGCCTGACGAGATACTGTGACGAGCAGGTACAGTGGTGAGCCTAACAAGATAGTGACCAGCCAGACAATATACAGCGATGAGCCTGACAAGATGCATAGAACAGCCTGACCAGATAACACAGCCCTCGAACAAACACACACGACGATGGAGTAAAACTCACCTCACTTCACCAACACCCCCTCCACCAACCTTCCTCTCTCCTCCCCCTCGCCACAGCCCCACCATTACCCACATACACACAACCCCCCCCCGAAAAAAAAAACAGAAGAAGAACAGTCCCATACTTGTCCTCAGGTTTATCAGTGTCCTGGGATCCTGTCAGATCCTCAACCAACTCCTCTCTCCTCCCTCTCCCCACAGCCCTATCACCACCCCCCTCCAAACACACACACACACACATATCCCCCAAAAAGAAGAAGAAGAAAAGTCCCATACTTGTCCTCAGGTTTATCAGTGTCCTCGGATCCTGTCAGAGCCGTGCCCGTCGTCTCTCTGTACAGGTAGCGGTAGAATCCGCTCAGATCCTTCTGTTTCGTCACATCCAGCATTTCTGAAATGTGCACCACAGGGGAAAATATCAGTCTTTAAACTCACTGAGCGACGGGCGCAATAGCCGAGTGGTCAAAGCGTTGGACTCTCAATCTTAGGGTCCCAGGTTCGAATCTCGGTGACGGCGCCTGGTGGGTAAAGGGTGGAGATCTTTCCAATCTCCCAGGTCAACATATGTGCAGACCTGCTAGTGCCTGAACCCCCTTCGTGTGTATACGCAAGCAGAAAATCAGATACGCACGTTAAAGATCCTGTAATCCATGTCAGCGTTCGGTGGGTTATGGAAACAAGAACATACCCTGCATGCACACCCCCGAAAGCGGAGTATGGCTGCCTACATGGCGGGGTAAAAACGGTCATACACGTAAAAGCCCACTCGCGTACATACGAGTGAACGTGGGAGTTGCAGCCCACGAACGCAGAAGAAGAAGAAGAAAACTCACTGAGCCCTGCACCTGACCATTGCTCTGGTGTCCAATTTCATCTCCTTAAAACAGTTTTCACGTCCCTACATATTTCTGTTTGTATTTCTCTCTCTCTCTCTTTTTTTCTTGTTGTCACAACAGATTTCTCTGTGTGAAATTTGGGCTGCTCTCCCCAGGGAGAGTGTGTCACTACATTGAGAGCACCACCCCCTTTTTTTTTCCTTGCATGCATTTTTTTCATTTGTTTTTCAAATTGAAGTGGATTTTTCTACAGAATTTTGCGAGGAACAACCCTTTTGTTGCCGTGGGTTCTTTTACGTGCGCTAAGTGCATGCCGCACACGGGACCTCGGTTTATCATCTCATCCGAATGACTAGCGTCCAGACCACTACTCAAGGTCTAGTGGAGGGGGAGAAAATATCGGCGGGTGAGCCATGATTCGAACCAGCGCGCTCAGGTTCTCTTGCTTCCTAGGCGGACGTGTTGCCTCTGGGCCATCACTCCATGTGTATAAGCCACAAAGAAAGGGAACTTACTTCTACAGTATTTCCAGTTGTGTCCACAAGTAAACTGGAGGAAAAACAGTATATTTTCAGTGTTTTTTTTCCACACTATGGCATCAAACGCTGCACAGGCTTTAAACTCCCCAGGGCTGAAAGGGTAAAAACAACGTTCACTCTGTTTCTTTAGTCAATAAGAAAATGTTTCAGAACAGCAAATCATGGGGCATCAAATAAGTCTTTGCATGCGCAACAAAAGAGGGAAGAGGGGTTGGGGGATGGAGGGGGGTGGGGGGGGGCAGAGATGGACAAGTCCCTAAAACATCTTCTACACATAGCTGCAACTATGACTGAAACAGTGACTCATGACTGAATTAACATAAGCTAGAAATCAAGTGTGCTGTTTGTTGGATAAGAAACCCAGTGTTTGAGAGGAAGTTTCACATCATGTGTGCATATGATGTTCCAGTCACCAATGGAAGTTGAAAAAGCTCAATAAGATTTTCATGCTGTCTGGCAGTTTTCTTCAAGCTCAAAGGAAATGTTCTTTACCTCCGAGTAAGAAAAGATTTTACAGCAAAACTGTCACACTTGAACCAAGCTTATTCCTGTCCACAGGACTTTCTTCAATCTTCAATTTTCTTGCTTACTACACACACACACACACACACACACACACACACACGCATGCATGTCAACAACCACCAACAAAAGAAGAAGGAAATCAGAGATAATTTTTCCACACAAGCAAATACAATGGGAAATATCTTTTGATTTCACAGCCAGCTTTCAGCACACTCATATGAGTTTAGGTCAAAGCATACACAATGAACAATCTAAAAACTTTTCCTGGCAACAAAAAAAGAAAAGAAAAAAAAAAGGAGCTAAAATGTGCTTGGACCACAAATAACCACCACTGCTGTCACCATTTTGGTCAAGACATATCCACAGCAAATGACAAAAATGGGGAAAAAAAAAAGAGAAAGCTTTTGATCAAACACAGAAAGTAAAGTTACAAAGAGAACGCGCCATGGCAGAGGTGGTTAGGCACTGCACTTCTGATCCAGTGTTCACCAGCGATCAGGGTTCCAGGCCCTGTTTCGGCATGGTGTTGTGTCCTTGGGAAAGGCACTCTACTCCCAATTTTACCTCACTCCACCCAGGTGTGAACGGGCACCACCTCCTGACTTCAACTGAGAAAGGTTACAACAGTGAAAGGAGAGAACAGGGCCCCGCCTTCCTACGCTAAAACCTAGACATAGTGAATACGAGTTCACAGCCCCCAAAACCATAAAACACGATGGGACCTTTCAATTTCATTTTGTATACGAGTGTTTTATACTTAGATTTAAATCAGTTGATGTTAAAACAGCAGAAGGGGAGGACTGGGCCCCCAGTCTTCCTATGCCGAGTCCTGGACACAGTGTGTGTTAATTCACTGCCTCAGTGACAACAGAACAGGACTAGGCCCCCAGTCTTCCTATGCCGAGCCCTGGACACAGTGGGTATTAATTCACTGCCTCAGTGACAACAGAACAGGACTAGGCCCCCAGTCTTCCTATGCCGAACCCTAGACACAGCGGGCGTTAATTCACTGCCTCAATGATGACAGAATAGGACTAGGCCCCCAGTCTTCCTATGCCAAGCCCTGGACACAGTGGGTATTAATTCACTGCCTCAATGACGACAGAACAGGACTGGACCCCCAGTCTTCCTATGCTGAGCCCTGGACACAGAGGGTGTTGATTCACTGCCTCAATGACGACAGAACAGGACTGGACCCCGAGTCTTCCTATGCCGAGCCCTGGACACAGTGGGTATTAATTCACTGCCTCAATGACGACAGAACAGGACTGGACCCCAGTCTTCCTATGCCGAGCCCTGGACACAGTGGGTATTAATTCACTGCCTCAATGACAACAGAACAGGACTAGGCCCCCAGTCTTCCTATGCCGAGCCCTGGACACAGTGGGTGTTAATTCACTGCCTCAGTGACAACAGAACAGGACTAGGCCCCCAGTCTTCCTATGCCGAGCCCTAGACACAGCTGGTGTTAATTCACTGCATCAATGATGACAGAACTGTTCTTTCTCTGTCTCTGGACCTTGCAACTGGAATGAACTTCCTCTTTCGCTTCGTCAAGTCTCCACACTCAGCTCTTTCAAGTCTGGCCTTAAAACCCACCTCTTCCCAAAATAGCCTCCCTTCCCTGCCTCTTCCTTGTCTTCAGTTTCTCCAGTTTTAGAGTTATGCATGCGTGTGAATGACTGGTGCGAAAGCGCTTTGATTTGTCTCTGCACAAGATTTAGCGCTATATAAATACCATCATTATTATTAACTGTAGACAACGTGAGCAACATTCTGAAAAAGGCTCACCTTCCATGGCCGCCTCCCGGCGCTCCCTCTCTGCCTCTGCCTGCTGCTCCAGCATCTTCTTCTTGTAGGCCGACGTGACAAAGGCCTCCTTGTCGGCAAACTTGTCCCCCTCCTCTTCCCTCTCCTTCTGCACCTTGCGCTCGATGCGCCGCTCCTCTTCTTTCTTGCGCAGCTCCGCCATCTTCAGCAGCCCCGAGATGTACTTGGGCTGGAAGAGAAAAGGCAAGGTTTCTCTTGTTACTGTGTTTCTGCTTAGTTTGGGACCGGTGTGTGAGATGTACTTTGGGTGGGATAGAAAAGGCAAGGAGGTTTCTCAGTTATCCTGTCTCTGCTTAGTTTGGGACCGGTGTGTGAGATGTACTTTGGCTGGGAGAGAAATGGCAAGGTTTCTCTTGTTACTGTGTTTCTGTTTAGTTTGGGACTGGGAGAGAAAAGGCAAGGTTTCTCTTGTTATCCTGTCTCCACTTAGTTTAGGACCGGTGTGTGAGGTGTACTTTGGGTGGGAGAGAAATTGCAGGGAGGTTTCTCTTGTTATTGTGTTTCCACTTACTTTATGACTGGTGTGTGAGATGTACTTTGGCTGGGAGAGAAATGGCAGCGGTTTCTCTTGTTATTCTGTCTCCACTTGTTTGGGACTGGTGTGTAAGGTGTACTTTGGCTGGGAGAGAAATTGCAGGGAGGTTTCTCTTGTTATCCTGTTTCTGCTTAGTATAGGGCTAGTGTGTGAGATTTTCTTAGGCTGGGCGAGAAATGGCAAGGAGGTTTCTCTTGTTATTCTGTTTCCACTTACTTTATGACTGGTGTGTGAGATGTACTTTGGCTGGATAGAAAAGGCAAGGAGGTTTCTCTTGTTATTCTGTCTCCGCTTAGTTTGGGACCGGTGTGTGAGGTGTACTTGGGCTGGAAGAGAAATGGCAAGGAGGTTTCTCTTGTTATTCTGTCTCCGCTTAGTTTAGGACCAGTGTGTCAGGTGTACTTTGGGTGGGAGAGAAATTGCAGGGAGGTTTCTCTTGTTATTCTGTTTCCACTTAGTTTGTGACCGGTGTGTGAGGTGTACTTTGGCTGGGAGAGAAATGGCAAAGAGGTTTCTCTTGTTATTCTGTTTCCACTTGTTTGGGACTGGTGTGTGTGGTGTACTTTGGCTGGGAGAGAAATTGCAGGGAGGTTTCTCTTGTTATCCTGTTTCTGCTTAGTATAGGGCTAGTGTGTGAGATTTTCTTAGGCTGGACGAGAAATGGCAAAGAGGTTTCTCTTGTTATCCTGTTTCTGCTTAGTTTAGGACCAGTGTGTCAGGTGTACTTGGGCTGGAAGAGAAATGGCAAGGTTTCTCTTGTTACTGTGTTTCTGCTTAGTTTGGGACCGGTGTGTGAGATGTACTTTGGCTGGGAGAGAAATGGTAAGGTTTCTCTTGTGACTGTGTTTCTGCTTAGTTTGGGACCAGTGTGAGGTGTACTTGGGCTGAGAGAGAAATTGCAACGAGGAAGTTTCACTTGATGTTCTGTTTCTGTTCAGTTTATGACCAGTCCGTGAGAAGTACTTGGGCTGATCGAGAAACTGCAAGCATGTTTCACTTGTCATTCTGTTTCCATTCATCTTACTTGGGCACTTGGGCCGACAGAAATGCAAAGGGGAAGTTTCACCACTTTTTCTGTTTCCATTTAGCTTCTGACCAGTCTGTAAGATGTACTTATGCTGAGAGAAATTTCAAGGAAGTTTTACTTGTTACTCTGTTTCCATTTAGTTTATGTATGACCATTCTGTTAACAGTTCAGTGAAACAGAATCATTGTCATTTCATACATGCACATTTTATGTGTATTTGTGCAGTGCAAGTCTGTGCACTTACATGAGAGCATGCATGCATGCATGCTTGTGTGTGGGGGTGGGGGGCCCGGGGGGGTTGGAGGGTGAGAGGGGGGTTTGGAGGCTATGTGCATGTGTGCATGTATGTGTGTACATGTGTGTGTGTGAGGGGGGAAGGGGGGGGTCAAAAGTGGGGGTGGGGGGATGGGGGCGGTGAAGGGAGCTATCTACATATCAACTGTTAGACTGGTGTTTGGATGGGTCTTTATACAGGCATGAAACAGACTTTTTAAGTTTATGACTCACAACATACACCACTGTCGCCTTATTACAATAATATATGGCATTTTCTTTTTACTTATCCAGGTTATTGTTTTCCAAGTGTGCTTCAGCAGTTATGATGATGATGATGATGAGGATTACTCTTGTTAATGTGACTGATGAGATGATTGTGGTAACACTGTTTTTCTCTGTATATGATCTAGCTATTGTCAGATAATTAGACCTCTTTGTATTCAAATAAATTTCACTTTCACTGAGGTTCTTATCCACAATTTTGAACTTTTTTTTTAATATTTTTTTTTAATGAAGCATGAGATAAGCAGTGTCATAACATGTATTTTGTTTAATCAGTGACAACAGTCAGGATGTACCTCTGGGAGGGATTCCAGATCTGGGTGCAACAGCACTATAGTCTTCAGTTCTCGGTACAAGAGCTCTACAGGATTCAGCTCTGGGTGCAAGAGCACTACAGAATTCAATTCTGGGTACAAGAGTACTACAGCATTCCACTCTTCACAACTGCTGCTGGCTGGGTTAAAGTCATGTGATATGTCACATGGTACACATTGTTCTTTTGGTCTGAAAAGGGAGGAGGTTTGAGCAGACACACACACACAGACACACAGACACACAAAATATGTTCACATACTCAGCAAGGAAATACAAAGGAGAGAAACAGGGTATACACGTGATGTAGAACACGTTTGCCAAAAGTTCAGTTAAAGCAAGCACACACACACACACACACACAGACTACAGAGAAAGAGGTTATCCAAGACTGAAAAAAAAGGGCTAAAGTTTAGTTAAAGCAAGCAAGCAAGCACACACACACACACACACACACACACACACATGCTCGCATACACACACTCAACCATACACACACACACACAAGGAGAGGTTATACTAGAGTGGAAAAAAAGGGTAAAGTTCAGTTAAAGCAAGCACACACACACACACACACACACACACACACACACACACACACCCTGTCCAGCAGCTGTAAATTTCCTACCTTTTTGTCCACTTTGTGAGCTTCCTTGACATCCGTGCTGACTTTCTGGGCTTGAATGTTGTCGTAGATGGCGTCATACTCATAGACATTGGGGTCTTCTTGCAGTGCCTTGTCAATCTCCAGCTGTGTCTGTTGTGTCCAAACACACACACACACAAATGAGAAACATATATACTATATATACATTGCATGTAAGCAATTAATCATACTTGAATAATACTGATACTGTACAAAATATGTACTAACTAAATTTTTTTTTTTTTTTTTTAAATTCTTAAAGCATCTAGCAATGTATGAGAAAACCTCCAAAACGGTACCCCCAACCCTTTCTGGTTTCCGCCCAAAAAAACCAACAACAAGAGAAACAAAACTAAAAAAAAAAAACATTAAAAAAACAGCAACCAATAATGATGCTGCTGATAATATAGTGATATGAATGAAAGTGGACACGTGGCTCTTTAACAACGTCCAAACACTCCGTCTTGGGAGCCAGAGACCCAACCCAACTCCCAGGTCTTTGGTGCAGACCACACTACACACTACACACACACACAGGACAGGATTTGTCTCCCCTATCTTGCTGGACCAAAAGTGTTGCTGTGTCAGTTCCAGGCTGTGTTTCAGACAGGAAAGTGCACTGAGTGAGGTCTCATCAAAACACTTAGCTAGCTGTTGGTGTTAGCACATTAAAAACAACAACATGGCTGTGGTTTGTGTGTTCGTGTGTGTGTGTGTGTGTGTGTGTGTGTGTGTGTGTGTGTGTGTGTGACAGAGAGAGGTGTGGAGGGGTCATGGCAAGGAATTCTTCCTTTCAAGCCTAAAATCTATCAATGATCAACTTTTTACCAAAGGACTAAGTAATTTACAAATATACATAAACAGCAAATAAAACAGTATATACCACAGTGAATACTAAAGAAGACTAATTTCTGACACAACAGTAAAACTTACCCCACAGAATAACTATGTTAACAAACAAAACACACAGAAATACACTCACACAAACTGACATACACACACACACTGTTCACAGTGACACACAAACAACACACTGTGACACAAACACACACACATGCACACCTTTGAAATAAGGTCAACATATGCGCAGACCTGCTAGTGCCTGAACCCCCTTCGTGTGTATATGCAAGCAGAAGATCAAATACGCAAGTTAAAGATCCTGTAATCCATGTCAGCGTTCGGTGGGTTATGGAAACAAGAACATACCCAGCATGCACACTCCTGAAAACGGAGTATGGCTGCCTACATGGCGGAGTAAAAACGGTCATACACGTAAAAGCCCACTAGTGTACATACGAGTGAACGTGGGAGTTGCAGCCCACGAACAAAGAAGAAGAAGAAGAAATAAGGTGGTGACAAAAAAGAGACCATTTCTCATTTTCTGACCTGTTTCTTAACCTTGGATCTGGCAGCCTCTCGGTTGACGGTCTGGTTGACGACAGAAGCCCCGCCTTCCTGTTGACAGACAGCAATTTGCCTTCACACTTTGTCATCAGTGCAGTTGCACTGCAGTTTCTGTACACTTTGTACGCCATCAGTGCAGCTGCACTGCAGTTTCTGTGGACCAGTTTCAGTTTCTCAAGGAGGTGTCACTGCTAAAGAATATTCTCACAGGAGACACCTACTAGCAAGAAGATTAACATCTTACTTTTTGAAGTAATAATATTGAGAAAAACAACAACGAGAGTTCAAGACAGTCTCAGTTTCTCACGACGGTGTCACCACATTCAGAAAGGACATGTGCTCTCAAGAATAACTGAAGCAGGCATAATAACCTTTTCCATTGGTGTGTTTTGGAAAACAACAACCACCTAAAAACTGAGATAGGAAAATTCCTAACTGTGACGATAACAGATTTATCTGTTGTGGGGCACTTTCCAGCACTTCAGAACTTCACAGAGATTTTAGTCATGCGTTAAGTTTCAGTTTCTCACATTCTGAAAAATATCCATATAAAATGCTGTGGATTTCTCCTACAGAATTTTGCCTGAGGAAAACACTTTTGTTGCCATGGGTTCTTTTTCACTAGATAATAATTTCAGTGCACTAAGTTTATTGCAGTAGTTAATGTGCTGCACACAGGACCTTGGTTTATAATCTCATCCAATTCAAAATAAATAGATGCTCAGCTTGACTTTCCA
>NC_134904.1:16160479-16175479 GCF_041734735.1 Babylonia areolata | reverse complement strand
CTCCAATAACAAAGAGCACAGAATTTTTTGAAAATTTATACCCGTTTTTTGTGAAAAAACCCTGGCAAATAGATTTCACTTAAATCTTATTTTCCTGGCAGCGAAAGGGTTAAGGGTGTAGACGCCAATAGGTCCTTAAACTCCCCCAATAGGATAGTTAAACTTGAAAGTAAAAACAGAAATGGCGCCTGGTGGGTAAAAGGTGGGAGATTTTTTCCGATCTACCAGGTAAAAAAAATGTGCAGACCTGCTAATGCCATAACGCACTTCATGTGTATACGCACTGGCATGCAGAGGATAGATACACACGTTAACTCTCGGCTCCATACGAACGGCGAAAGAGACGACGTTAACAGCGTTTCATCCCAATTACCATCATCAAAATATTGCAAGCGGAACGCTCTTATACTGAAGAGGTGAATGTTGACAAAGAATACCACAGTTCTGACGACGGAAGCTAAAGGTTGGGTCATTGAGACACCCACTGGACATCCGAGGGGTCTGTGTAGAGAAGAAGAGAGGACTGGCCGTACTGAGTGAGTTAAAGATCCGGCCGTATTCTGGCAATGTCAGCGCTTGGTAAGAACATACCCGGAATGCAACCACCGCTCCCCTGAAAACGGAGTATGACTGCCTACATATGCCAGGGGTAAAAACGTGCATACACGTAAAAGCACACTCTTGTATTATTCGAGTGAATGTGGGAGTTATAGCCCAGGAACGAGAAAGAAGATGAAGATGATAATGATAATGATGATCAATAAATCAATAGATAAATGAATAGATAAATAAACAGACAAATAAAAAGCTAAACTGAAACATAAACGTAATAAGACATCAAAGCTTGATGACATAACAGAGTGAAATAATATCACATGTAGGTGTATTGAAAAGAAAAAAAAAATCTAAGAAACACACACTATTTCCTAACAAGAGACACTGTGTTGGTTACTAGTTATTATCATCTATTATTATGAAGCCACCAATGACGGTTTCTGTACTAAAAGCATGCAGGTGGAGCATTACTCAGTTCGTACAGTCTGGTTCGTATCAGATGTTTTAATTTCCCCCCCCCCCCCCCCAAACAAACACATGTGCTCAGTGACAAGAGACTGGGTGGGCCCTATTAACTGTTGCAGGCCTGACCCTGACACACACACACACACACACACACACACACACACACACACACACACCCACACCCACACACACCGACAGACGGATAGACAGACAGACAGACAGATAAACAGACAGACAGACAGACAGACAGACAGACAGACACACACACACACACACACACACACACACACACCGACAGACGGATAGACAGACAGATAGACAGACAGACAGATAGACAGACAGACAGATGGATAGATGGATAGATCGAGGGATAGATAGATAGAGGGGGTGATAGATAGATAGATTGATATATATATATATATATATATAGATAGATAGATAGATAGATAGATAGAGAGAGAGATAGATAGATAGACAGACAGATCGACAAACGTGCCACAAACCAAAGCGCTCAGTGACCAGAGACTATGCCAGGGACCCTATCAATTGTTGCCGGCCTGACCCTGACAGACATACAAACAGACAGACAGACACACACACACACACACACACACACAGACACACAGAGACAGACAGACACACAGACACACAGACAGACCAACACGCACAAAGCAGTTAAGGTGCTCACTGATCAGCAGAGAGACTTATGCCAGGTACCCTATCAATTGTTGCAGGACTGACCTTGGGCGTGTTCGTGACACTGCTGGCAGTGATGCTGGCTCTTGCCGTACTGGTCTACAGGCCACGCCCCCAGCCCGGTGCCCGCCCCGCCCCCACCCTCCCCTCCTCCTCTTCCTCCTCTGCCATTCCCATTCCTTCCTCCTCCTCCTCCTCACGGTTCCATGCCTCGCAGGAGCTGTCTGTTGTTGAGGAGTCCACGTCACAGTGACGACAGTTTAGTTTAGTTTTTTTTATTTTTTTTTAATTTATTTTTTATTTATTTATTTTTCTTTTTACAGGCACTTAATATTGTTTTAATAACCTTTCGACTACCGAACCCTTGATGGAATGCCATCAGCGTGATGATTAATTTTATGCATGTGCAGAAACGTAGTATTTAGACATTCAGACCTAAAAGCTCCATGTTGTCACATCTTGACCTGAAAGCTCCATGTTGTCACATCTTGACCTGAAAGCTCCATGTTGTCACATCCTGACCTAAAAGCTCAATTTTGTCACATCGTGACATAAAAGCTCCATGTTGTCACATCCTGACATAAAAGCTCCATGTTGTCACATCTTGACCTGAAAGCTCCATGTTGTCACATCTTGACCTGAAAGCTCAATTTTGTCACATCGTGACATAAAAGCTCCATGTTGTCACATCCTGACATAAAAGCTCCATGTTGTCACATTCAGACCTAAAAGCTCCATGTTGTCACATTCAGACCTAAAAGCTCCATGTTGTCACATCCTGACGTAAAATCTCAATGTTGTCACATCCTGACGTAAAAGCTCCATCTTTTCACATCCTGACCTAAAAGCTCCATGTTGTCACATCCTGACATAAAAGCTCCATGTTGTCACATCCTGACGTAAAAGCTCCATGTTGTCACATTCAGAACTAAAACCTCCATGTTGTCACATCCTGACCTAAAAGCTCCATGTTGTCACATCCTGACCTAAAAGCTCCATGTTGTCACATCCTGACGTAAAAGCTCCATTTTGTCACATCCTGACCTGAGAGCTCCATGTTGTCACATCCTGACGTAAAAGCTCCATGTTGTCACATCCTGACCTAAAAGCTCCATGTTGTCACATCCTGACGTAAAAGCTCCATGTTGTCACACCCTGACCTAAAAGCTCCATGTTGTCACATCCTGACAAACAAGCTCCTTGTTGTCTCATCCTGACCTAAAAGATCAGTGTTGTCACATCCTGACCTAAAAGCTCCATGTTGTCACATCCTGACCTAAAAGCTCCATGTTGTCACATCCTGACATAAAAGCTCCTTGTTGTCTCATCCTGACATAAAAGCTCAATGTTGTCACATCCTGACCTAAAAGCTCCATGTTGTCACATCCTGACCTAAAAGCTCAATGTTGTCACATCTTGACATAAAAGCTCAATGTTGTCACATCCTGACCTGAAAGGTCAATGTTGTCACATCCTGACCTGAAAACTCCATGTTGTCACATCCTGACATAAAAACTCAATGTTGTCACATCCTGACCTGAAAGCTCCATGTTGTCACATCCTGACCTAAAAGCTCCATGTCTCATCCTGACCTGAAAGCTCCATGTTGTCACATCCTGACCTGAAAGCTCAATGTTGTCACATCCTGACATAAAAACTCAATGTTGTCACATCCTGACATAAAAGCTCAATGTTGTCACATCCTGACCTAAAAGCTCCATGTTGTCACATCCTGACCTAAAAGCTCCATGTTGTGACATCCTGACCTGAAAGGTCAATGTTGTCACATCCTGACGTAAAAGCTCCATGTTGTCACATCCTGACCTGAAAGCTCCATGTTGTCACATCCTGACCTGAAAGCTCAATGTTGTCACATCATGACATAAAAACTCCATGTTGTCACATCATGACGTAAAAACTCCATGTTGTCACATCCTGACCTAAAAGCTCCATGTTGTCACATCCTGACCTAAAAGCTCCATGTTGTCACATCCTGGCCTGAAAGCTCAATGTTGTCACATCCTGACCTGAAAACTCAATGTTGTCACATCTTGACATAAAAGCTCAATGTTGTCACATCCTGACCTGAAAGGTCAATGTTGTCACATCCTGACCTGAAAACTCCATGTTGTCACATCCTGACATAAAAACTCAATGTTGTCACATCCTGACCTGAAAGCTCCATGTTGTCACATCCTGACCAAAAAGCTCCATGTCTCATCCTGACCTGAAAGCTCCATGTTGTCACATCCTGACCTGAAAGCTCAATGTTGTCACATCCTGACATAAAAGCTCAATGTTGTCACATCCTGACCTGAAAGGTCAATGTTGTCACATCCTGACATAAAAGCTCAATGTTGTCACATCCTGACCTAAAAGCTCCATGTTGTCACATCCTGACCTAAAAGCTCAATGTTGTCACATCTTGACATAAAAGCTCAATGTTGTCACATCCTGACCTGAAAGGTCAATGTTGTCACATCCTGACCTGAAAACTCCATGTTGTCACATCCTGACATAAAAACTCAATGTTGTCACATCCTGACCTGAAAGCTCCATGTTGTCACATCCTGACCTAAAAGCTCCATGTCTCATCCTGACCTGAAAGCTCCATGTTGTCACATCCTGACATGCAAGCTCCATGTTGTCACATCCTGACCTAAAAGCTCAATGTTGTCACATCTTGACATAAAAGCTCAATGTTGTCACATCCTGACCTGAAAGGTCAATGTTGTCACATCCTGACCTGAAAACTCCATGTTGTCACATCCTGACATAAAAACTCAATGTTGTCACATCCTGACCTGAAAGGTCAATGTTGTCACATCCTGACGTAAAAGCTCCATGTTGTCACATCCTGACCTGAAAGCTCCATGTTGTCACATCCTGACCTGAAAGCTCAATGTTGTCACATCATGACATAAAAACTCCATGTTGTCACATCCTGACGTAAAAACTCCATGTTGTCACATCCTGACCTAAAAGCTCCATGTTGTCACATCCTGACCTAAAAGCTCCATGTTGTCACATCCTGGCCTGAAAGCTCAATGTTGTCACATCCTGACCTGAAAACTCAATGTTGTCACATCTTGACATAAAAGCTCAATGTTGTCACATCCTGACCTGAAAGGTCAATGTTGTCACATCCTGACCTGAAAACTCCATGTTGTCACATCCTGACATAAAAACTCAATGTTGTCACATCCTGACCTGAAAGCTCCATGTTGTCACATCCTGACCTAAAAGCTCCATGTCTCATCCTGACCTGAAAGCTCCATGTTGTCACATCCTGACCTGAAAGCTCAATGTTGTCACATCCTGACATAAAAGCTCAATGTTGTCACATCCTGACCTGAAAGGTCAATGTTGTCACATCCTGACATAAAAGCTCAATGTTGTCACATCCTGACCTAAAAGCTCCATGTTGTCACATCCTGACCTAAAAGCTCAATGTTGTCACATCTTGACATAAAAGCTCAATGTTGTCACATCCTGACCTGAAAGGTCAATGTTGTCACATCCTGACCTGAAAACTCCATGTTGTCACATCCTGACATAAAAACTCAATGTTGTCACATCCTGACCTGAAAGCTCCATGTTGTCACATCCTGACCTAAAAGCTCCATGTCTCATCCTGACCTGAAAGCTCCATGTTGTCACATCCTGACATGCAAGCTCCATGTTGTCACATCCTGACCTAAAAGCTCAATGTTGTCACATCTTGACATAAAAGCTCAATGTTGTCACATCCTGACCTGAAAGGTCAATGTTGTCACATCCTGACCTGAAAACTCCATGTTGTCACATCCTGACATAAAAACTCAATGTTGTCACATCCTGACCTGAAAGGTCAATGTTGTCACATCCTGACGTAAAAGCTCAATGTTGTCACATCCTGACCTGAAAGCTCCATGTTGTCACATCCTGACATAAAAACTCAATGTTGTCACATCCTGACCTGAAAGCTCCATGTTGTCACATCCTGACCTAAAAGCTCCATGTCTCATCCTGACCTGAAAGCTCCATGTTGTCACATCCTGACATGCAAGCTCCATGTTGTCACATCCTGACCTAAAAGCTCAATGTTGTCACATCTTGACATAAAAGCTCAATGTTGTCACATCCTGACCTGAAAGGTCAATGTTGTCACATCCTGACCTGAAAACTCCATGTTGTCACATCCTGACATAAAAACTCAATGTTGTCACATCCTGACCTGAAAGGTCAATGTTGTCACATCCTGACGTAAAAGCTCCATGTTGTCACATCCTGACCTGAAAGCTCAATGTTGTCACATCCTGACCTGAAAGCTCAATGTTGTCACATCATGACATAAAAACTCCATGTTGTCACATCCTGACGTAAAAACTCCATGTTGTCACATCCTGACCTAAAAGCTCCATGTTGTCACATCCTGACCTAAAAGCTCCATGTTGTCACATCCTGGCCTGAAAGCTCAATGTTGTCACATCCTGACCTGAAAACTCAATGTTGTCACATCCTGACATGCAAGCTCCATGTTGTCACATCCTGACCTAAAAGCTCCATGTTGTCACATCCTGACCTGAAAGCTCAATGTTGTCACATCCTGACCTAAAAGCTCAATGTTGTCACATCCTGACCTGAAAGCTCAATGTTGTCACATCCTGACCTAAAAGCTCCATGTTGTCACATCCTGACCTGAAAGGTCAATGTTGTCACATCCTGACCTAAAAGCTCCATGTTGTCACATCCTGACCTGAAAGCTCAATGTTGTCACATCCTGACCTAAAAGCTCCATGTTGTCACATCCTGACGTAAAAGCTCCATGTTGTCACATCCTGACCTAAAAGCTCCATGTTGTCACATCCTGACCTGAAAGGTCAATGTTGTCACATCCTGACGTAAAAGCTCCATGTTGTCACATCCTGACCTGAAAGCTCCATGTTGTCACATCCTGACCTGAAAGCTCAATGTTGTCACATCATGACATAAAAACTCCATGTTGTCACATCCTGACGTAAAAACTCCATGTTGTCACATCCTGACCTAAAAGCTCCATGTTGTCACATCCTGACCTGAAAGCTCCATGTTGTCACATCCTGACCTAAAAGCTCCATGTCTCATCCTGACCTGAAAGCTCCATGTTGTCACATCCTGACCTAAAAGCTCCATGTTGTCACATCCTGACCTAAAAGCTCCATGTTGTCACATCCTGACCTGAAAGCTCAATGTTGTCACATCCTGACCTAAAAGCTCCATGTTGTCACATCCTGACCTAAAAGCTCCATGTTGTCACATCCTGACCTGAAAGGTCAATGTTGTCACATCCTGACCTAAAAGCTCCATGTTGTCACATCCTGGCCTGAAAGCTCAATTTTGTCACATCCTGACCTGAAAGCTCAATGTTGTCACATCCTGACCTAAAAGCTCCATGTTGTCACATCCTGACCTGAAAGCTCAATGTTGTCACATCCTGACATAAAAGCTCCATGTTGTCACATCCTGACCTAAAAGCTCAATGTTGTCACATCCTGACCTGAAAGCTCCATGTTGTCACATCCTGACGTAAAATCTCCATGTTGTCACATCCTGACATAAAAGCTCCATGTTGTCACATCCTGACCTGAAAGCTCAATGTTGTCACATCCTGACCTGAAGGCTCAATGTTGTCACATCCTGACCTGAAGGCTCAATGTTGTCTTGCTTTATGTGGGATGACAATCCTTCAGTTTGCTGATGAGTATAATTTTACTCGACAGCAGCAGTCAGAGTTGATTCATTTCATATGTCGTTTTAATGGAATGTAGTTGATTCCACGCGCAAAATGTGGATTTACAAGAATGTAGGTAATCATTAATTTGGCTGTTCCGTGTGTGCCGTATGTTTTTTTTTTTTTATTGGATAATTATGTGTGTCGATTTTTTTTTTTTTCTATTTTATTATTTTCTAGCCTATGCTCCTTTGCTCTCAAGTAATAGACAGTCTGAGTATTGGTGATTCATATTATGTGACTGAGATGACTGTTTTGATCCAAGTTAATCCCAGCGCATATGTCTGTCTGCGTGCGTGCGTGCCTGCGTGCCTGTCTGTCTGTCGGTCTGCCTGTTTGTCTCAAGATTGATTTATATTTACTGTGATGCTCCTCAATCGGATACAGGTCTTGAAATGATTTTTAATAAATATATTTTTGATACATATATAATCATACTTTATCAAAGGTGTGCGCGCTGTGTGTGTGTGTGTGTGTGTGTGTGTGTGTGTGTGTGTGTGTTGCATGTGTCCATGTGTCTGTCTCTGTGTCTATGTCTGTGAGACGGTGTGTATCTCTATGTGTATGAATGTGTGCGTTTTGCGTGCGTGTGATTTCTGTTACTGATAATGTGTGTCTGACTGTGTGCGTGCGTGCCTGCCTGATCGCTACCAGGGTGGACATAGCAGCCCTGAGCGAAACCAGGTTTGCAGGTGAAACCCAGCTGGAGGAAGTTGGAGGGGGCTACACCTTCTACTGCACTGGGAAGCCAGATGGCACCCCAAGAACCTCAGGCGTGGGCTTTGCCATACGAACCAAACTTGCACGACAGCTTGACAGCCTTCCACGTGGGATAAATGACAGGCTGATGACCCTGCGTTTGAAGCTGTCCAATGATCGCTTCGCCACAGTCATCAGCTGCTATGCCCCGACGATGACCAACCCTGATGACATCAAAGAAGCTTTCTACGAGGAGCTCAGCCGCACCGTTTCAGCGGTAGACAGAAAGGACAGGCTGATCATTCTTGGGGATTTCAATGGCCGCGTCGGCGTGGACTTCCCCTCTTGGCCAAAAATCATAGGACAGCACGGCACTGGCAAGTGCAACTCCAACGGACTGCTTTTGCTCTCGCTCTGCGCGTAGCATGGACTGACCATCACCAACACCCTCTTCCAACAAGCGGACAAATACAAGAACACATGGATGCACCCCCGCTCCAAGCAATGACACATGCTGGACTATGTAATTGTCCGGCAGAGGGACAGAGGTGATGTTTCCATTACACGCTGCATGAGAGGAGCAGTCTGTTAGTCGGACCATCGCCTGGTACGCAGCAAGCTAAACATCAGACTTGCACGCAAGCTTCAACCAGCCAGGAAGAAACCCCCTAGGAAGCTGAACATCCACCGTCTCCCTATCACCAAGGACATGCTGCAGCAGCAAATCCAAGTAGCTCTCCAAGAAATTCCTGCATCGACTGATGTAGAAAAGGTATGGAGCACCTCGGCTTTGTACAGAGGAGCCACAAAGACTGGTTTGACGAGAACGACTCTGGAATCTCCAAGCTCCTGAACACACTGCATATACGGCATCAGGATCACATTTCCGATAAAGACTGCCAGAGGAAGGAGAACCAGTTCTTGCAAACCAAGCAACTCGGACAGAAGAGGCTGCGTGAGATGAAGCCTGGTGGGAGAGAAAGTCCGAAGAGCTTCAGTCCGCTGCTGATGCTCACGACATGAAGACCTTCCATGTCACAGGATCAACCCCTGTCCGAGCCTTGGACCAGACCACCCTCCTGACAGACAAGAAAGACATCCTTGCCCGCTGTGCAGAGCACTTCAACACCCTCCTAGAGGATTTCAGCACTGCTCTAAAAATAGGAGGATTGTGCATGCCCTCTTTGAGCCCCTGTGCTATCTGAAGCCAGCAGAAGTGTTCAATCAGCCATTTTGCTCCTCGTGTCAGTACAGCGCGAAACAGTAACTTCATATTTTGTAGCCGAGCGCTCAGCTGGCTACGACGACAAGCTTTCACTTGCTCGCGGCTTCCGGTGTGTGCCTCCACAGCACGTTTGCGCTACGTGTCACTGCACTGTTTCCCTGTAATAATTTTGGTAAATGAACCATTGGCACATATCAATCAAGACACAACATTTGGCATGTCGTGGGGGCAAGCATAACACGATTTCATCGAAGATACACGCTTACAGTTCAGAAACTAGTTACCACCATGTAGCAGTATATATATATATATATCAGTCTAGCCAGCAGCCTGGGAGAGTCTGGCTTCCAAGCCAAAGTCCTCGCCATAGAGATTGGTGCAAGAGGGTTTGTGGGCGCATCTGCCTACAGCCTCATGAAACAGCTGTCGATTTCTGGCAGAGAGAGGACATGGACTCTCAAGGCAATGGCAGAGGCAGCAGAAAAGAGTTCCAGCTGGATCTGGTTGAGGAGGAATGAAAATAAACTTCACAAGGATTAAAACTTTCCCTACTCAAACTAGGCGTACGATGGCTCAGTGGTTAAAACGTTTGCCAGAAAAGGTGACTCAGTTCTGAAGTGGCGACCACCCTGGAGGCGCGGTTTCGAACCTGCTGAGGACCAGAAAAAAAAAGGCGGCAATGCAAGGGCATCCAGGAGTCATGACCTGGGTGCGGCCCGGCCTCCTTAGAGTGTAAGGAGTTCAGGGCCGAAACACTTGACTGAGGGGGGCTTCTTCTCTGAAGACTGTCCAGCTCTCCCTAGAGTTTCTTATCACTATCATTATGATTTCAGCTGTAGATAAAAGAGTCACCGGAGGCGTCAGTCTCAGACTGTTCGTTCAGGTCGTCACTGCAGCATGCCTTTCAAACACAAATGAGGTCAAAGGCGCAATTAGTTTGCTTTGGAACAGGAACTATAATCCTGACTGGTTTCTCCTTCTTCTTACTTCTTCTTCTGTCAGTCTTTCTGTCTGTCTGTCTAGCTGCCTGCATGGCGGGGTAAATAAAACAAAACGGTCATGCACGTAAAATGCTACATGTGTGTTTGAGTGAGCGCGCGCAGTGTGTGTGTGTGTGTGTGTGTGTGTGTGTGTGTGTGTGTGTGTGTGTGTGTGTGTGTGTGTGTGACTGAAACCTGATTGAATGACACAGAAAACGAGTGATGAACGCCCAATGTCAGCTGTCAGTCAGCTCTACCCAGGTTGGCAGCCTGTTGTGCAAATGAATATGTGTTTGTAAAGCACTCAGAGCTTGGTCTCTGACAGAGAGTAGGCGATAGGCTTGTGCTGTGTTAAGTATTCATATCATCATCATTATCATCATCTGTTTGTTTGTCTCGACCGAGGATAGGCGCTATATCATTATCATCATCATCATCATCATCATCATCATCAACTGTCTGTCTGTCTTTCAGTCTGTCTGTCTCTGTCTCTGTCTCCCTTACTCTCTTCCTCATTCCCTCTATTCTCTCTACACGTCTCCTCAGCTGCCCCCCACCACCCGTATCCTCCCCTCTCACTCCCCCCCCCCCGCTCCCGCCCCCTGTCTCTCTTCACACACACACACACACCTCTCTCCCTCTCTCTTCCCACACACAGTCTTTCTCTCTCTCTCTCCCCTCTCTCTCCCCCTCTCTCCCCCCTCTCCATACACACGCACACACACACACACACACACATCTCACGTCTCTCTCTCTTTCTCCTCTCTCCCTCCCCACTCTCTTGCTCTCTCTCTCTCCACTTTCTGCACCTCCCTCCCTCTCTCTCTCTCTCGCCTCTCACTCCCTCTCCACACACAAACACTCTCTCTCCCCTCTCTCTTCTCCCCCCTCTCTCTCTCTGTCTCTCTCTCACCCGCCCTCTCTTTCCCCCTCTCCACCCCCCCTTCTCTCTCCCCCCCTCTATATACTTTCCCTCTCTTTCTCCCTCCACTCTCTCTTTCAATTCCCTCTCTCCCCTCCCCCCCTCTCTCTCTCGTTCGCTCTCTCTCCCCTCTTCTCCCTCTCCCCCCTCTTTATCTCCCCCTTTTCTCTTTCCCCGCTCCAACTCTCTCTCTCTCTCTCTCTCTCTCGTTATCTCTCCGCTTTCTCTCCCCCTTATTTCTCTCCCTCGCTCTCTCCATCTACCCTCTCTCTCTTCCCCATCTCTCTCTGCCCCATCTCTCTCTCCCCCATCTCTCTTTCTCTCTCCCATATCTCTCTCTCCCCATCTCTCTCTCTCTCTCTCTCTCTCTCCCATCTCTCTTTCTCTCTCTCTCCCATATCTCTCTCTCTCCCATCTCTCTCTCCCTCATCTCTCTCTCTTCCCCATCTCTCTCTTCCTCCATCTCTCTTTCTCTCTCTCCCATATCTCTCTCTCCCCATCTCTCTCTCTCCCATCTCTCTCTCCCCCATCTCTCTTTCTCTCTCTCCCTGATCTCTATGTGACCCATCTCTCTCCCCGATCTCTCTCTTCCTCCATCTCTCTCTCTCTCTCTCTCTCTCTCTTTCTACCCCCTCTCCTCTCCCCCCCCTCTCTCTCTCTCGATCCCCTCTCTCTGCCCCATCTCGCTCTCTCCCCTCTTTCTCTCCCCCCCCCCCCCAACCCCACTTTCTCTCTTACCTCCTCCCCCCTCCACTCTCTCTCTCTACTTCATCCTCTCTCCAATCGTATGACACACGAGGTCCTGTAGTCAGGAACACTGTTGATTGACAAACACTCAGTCTGATCATTATTGTTGCAGTCAAGGTCGACCCCCCCACACACACACACACACATACACACGCACTCCCTCCCCCCGTAATTGTTCTGGTAATACTCTGTGCCCATCAGCATGGAACGAATTCGTAGGTCAGAACTGATGGCGAAAAACGGATGGGGAAAAAAAAAACAAACCCAATAAAACAAGAAGAAGGAAATTTCACGTGAGACTGCTTACTTTCGAAGTGCCATTAGCATGAGTGTGTACACAAGAAACGCTGTTCCTATAATGTAATGATTCCAGCACGCGCGCACAGACAGACAGACAGACAGACACACACACACATACACACACACACACACACACACACACACACATACACACACACACACACACACACACACACACACACACACACACACACACACATACACACATACATGCACTGTTTCATAAACAAAACAAAAACAAAAACAAAAAAAGCAAAACTGAAACAACAACAACAACAACAAAAACACCCATCATGCTCAAGTTCACGAATCGGCAGTTCTTGTATGAACTGAATTGCCCTCATTGATATACGATGCAATGAAAAATAATTAATTTTCGCCGGTGACTAAGCTTGAGGGGCGTGGAGGTGGGGATGAGGTGGGGGAACTGGGAGAGCAGGGGCTGGGGGGGTCGGGGGGGGGGGGGGGGTAGTGTGGGAGGTATGGGGGGGATGGTGATGTTAGTGGTGGGGGTCTGAGCTGGTACCAGAAGTGTTCTGTGCGGAATGGAACTGGTCTTAGTGAGTGCTGCTAATGAACATATCATTGTTTTTTGTATATTCTGGGATTGAGTTGCATGAGGGAAGTTAGCAGTGATACTAGTACTATGTTTGCGTATCGTTATCAAAGATATTCTCAGCTCCACGTGAGTTGCATGAACGAAGTTAGCAGTGATACTATGTTTGTGTATCGTTATCAAGGATGTTCCAAGCTCCACGTGAGTTGTATGACTGAAGTTAGCAGCGCTACTAGTACTATCTTTGCGTATCGTTATCAAAGATATTTCCAGCTCCACGTGAGTTGTATGACTGAAGTTAGCAGCGCTACTAGTACTATCTTTGCGTATCGTTATGAAGGATATTTCCAAGCTCCACGTGAGTTGTATGAGTGAAGTTAGCAGCGCTACTAGTACTATCTTTGCGTATCGTTATCAAGGATATTCCCAGCTCCACGTGAGTTGTATGAGTGAAGTTAGCAGTGATACTATGTTTGTGTATCGTTATCAAGGATGTTCCAAGCTCCACGTGAGTTGTATAACTGAAGTTAGCAGCGCTATTAGTACTATCTGTGCGTATCGTTATCAAGGATATTCCCAGCTCCACTTGAGTTGCAAGAGCGAAGTTAGCAGTGATACTATGTTTGTGTATCGTTATCAAGGATGTTCCAAGCTCCACGTGAGTTGTATGAGTGAAGTTAGCAGTGATACTATGTTTGTGTATCATTATCAAGGATGTTCCAAGCTCCACGTGAGTTGCATGAGCGAAGTTAGCAGTGATACTATGTTTGCGTATCGTTATCAAGGATGTTCCAAGCTCCACGTGAGTTACATGAGCGAAGTTAGCAGCACTACTAGTACTATGTTTGCGTATCGTTATATAAAGGATGGTCCCAGTTCCACGGTCAGTTCCATACTTCGGAACATTCTTGACTTTAAGCAAACTTAGCACTGCCAAGAGCGCCTCATGCAATCCGACCCACAACTCTGTGTGTGTGTGTGTGTGTGTGTGTGTGTGTGTGTGTAGCGTACGCGTGTGTGAACCTGTTTATTTCAATGACAAAACGAAAACGAACAAACTAAAGAAAACAGTCAAAGTGACTGTCTTACACAACATTATGATCATAGACTGTGACTGGAAATTTGTATTTAACCCTGATTTAATGACAGTCGTTTACAACATCATGATAGAAGGTGAGTGGAATCTTGTATTAACCCTGATTTAATGACTGTCATTTACAACATAATGATAGAAGGTGACTGGAATCTTGTATTTAACTCACTCAGTACGGCCAGTCCTCTCTTCTCCTTTACACAGACCCTTCGGATGTCCAGTGGGTGTCTGAATGACCCAACCTTTAGCTTCCGTCGTCAGAATTGTGGTATTCTTTGTCAACATTCACCTCTTCAGTACAAGAGCCTTCCGCTTGCAATATTTTGATGATGGTAACTGGGGTGAAACGCTGTTAACGTCGACTCTTTTGCCGTTCGTATGGAGAGAGTTAACCCTGATTTAGTGACTGTCATTTACAATATATTGGTAGAAGGTGACTGGAATCTTGTATTTAACCCTGATTTAGTGACTGTCATTTACAACACAATGACAAGGTGACTGGAATCTTGTATTTAACCCTGATTTAGTGACTGTCATTTACGACATCATGATAGAAGGTGACTGGAATCTTGTATTTAACCCTGATTTAGTGACTGTCATTTACAACATTACGATAGAAGGTGGCTGTAATCTTGTATTTAACCCTGATTTAGTGACTGTCATTTACAACATCATGATAGAAGGTGAGTGGAATCTTGTATTTAACCCTGATTTAGTGACTGTCATTTACAACATCATGATAGAAGGTGACTGGAATCTTGTATTTAGCCCTGATTTAGTGACTGTCATTTACAACACAATGACAGAAGGTGACTGGAATCTTGTATTTAGCCCTGATTTAGTGACTGTCATTTACAACATATTGGTAGAAGGTGACTGGAATCTTGTATTTAGCCCTGATTTAGTGACTGTCATTTACAACATATTGGTAGAAGGTGACTGGATGGAATCTTGTATTTAGCCCTGATTTAGTGACTGTCATTTACAACATAACGATAGAAGGTGACTGG